>NC_088349.1:41745000-42045000 GCF_036884655.1 Musa acuminata AAA Group
AGGAAACTTTTACATAATTTACTTTATATTTCATGGGCTCTTCGGGGGCTATAAACGGCTCACCTTGGATATGAATTAAAGGCATATTGAGTTTTCTCAATGTTAAAATCCAGCCTTGTTTGAGTTTCTTATAACTCAAATTAGAGTTTTCTCACCTTATTAGGTTTCTAGTTGAGTTACTAACTCAATTATAAAGGTTCTCTTCTAAACTTTGAAAAGAAGAAAATTATAAAATTATTGATCTTTACCCATTAGAAATAAGATTAGTAGTGAAAACTAATGACCTCGAGAGAAGAAAAGAGAAATCATGAATGGATATAGATTAAGATAATTGAACTACTATAAATAAATTTACCTATATTTTTATTTGTTTCTTATTTGTGTTTATTTTTAGTTGAATTAGTTTTTAATACTTATCTCCTTTCTTGATTAAAATTTTAAAGTTTCTTAAAGTTTGGAATAGCACTAATTCACTCGCTTCTTAAATAATAATTGATTTTAGAGTAAAATTATCTCATTTACAATAACGCATAAGATAGAAATAATAATAATATTTAGTAATTAAGAGGGATGGATTACACATATTAGAAAATCTCTCAAGCTGTATTATATACACCTCCTCCTCAAAGTTGTCATTGAGAAACACGATTTTCACATTTATCTATCAGATCTCATAATCATAGTGTACTGCAATAGCCAATAGAATTCAGATATATTTTAGCATGGCTATGGGTGAGAAGGTTTCGTTATAGTCAACACATTGCCTTTGGCGATACCCCTTAGCCACTAGTCTTGCTTTATAGGTCTCTACCTTTCCATCTACTCCGATCTTCTTTTTGAAGATCCACTTGTAATTGATGGGTATAATACCCTCGGGTGCATCAACTAGGTTTCAAACTTTGTTGGAGTACATGAAATCAATCTCAGAATTCATGGCTTTTTGCTACTTTCCGAAGTCTATACTTATAATAGCCTCCTCGTGGGTCTGAGGATCGATACCCTCAACATCCTCTCATATAATATATTCCACATATTTATCAGGAGGATGAGATACTCTACCGGACCTACATAAAGTCAGAACTTATATGCCAAGTACCTGAACAAACTCGGGCCGTGGAGTGGTACTTGAACTAGGTTCTCTAACCTCGCTCAACTCTATCACACTCCCACTGTCTTTGCCAAGAATGCGTTCCTTCTTAAGGAACACTACTCTCGTGGCTACTAAGACCTTTTGGTCCTCACGATGATAGAAATAATACCCACAAGTATCCTTGGGGTATCCCATAAACTTACATGACTCCATCATTGATTCCAACTTATCAGGGTTGTGTCTTTTAACATGAGCAGGGTAGCCCCAAATCTTAATAACCTTAAGATCAAGCTTCTTCCCTTTTCATATCTCATATGGTATAGACACTACCGACTTAGTTGGAACTCTGTTCAGAAGGTAAGCTGTGGTCTCTAGGACGTATCCCCAAAATGAGGTGGGTAGGTCGATGAAGCTTATCATGGACCGCACCATGTCTAATAGTATATGATTCCTCTTTTCAAATATACCATTAAGTTGAGGTATATAAGGAGATATCCATTGGGATGAGATCTCATGGTCCTTAAGGAATTGGGTGAACTCTATACTCAAGTACTCATATCCTCGATCTGATCGAAGAGTCTTGATACTCTTTCCAGTCTAGTTCTATATTTTATTCTTATACTCTTTGAATTTTTTAAAAGCCTAAGACTTATACTTCATCAAGTACACATGTCCATATATTGAGAAATCATCAATAAAAGTAATAAAGTATGAGTAACCACCTATGACATGAGTTGCTATGAGTTCATAATATCACTACTATGTATGAGTTCTAATAACTTAGTGGCTCTCTCTCCAGTTCCACTAAAAGGAGAGTTCGTCAGTTTTCTATGAAGGCAAGACTCGCAAGTTGTATATGACTCATAGTCGAATGGATCTAAATATTCATCTTTTAGCAACTTTTGAATCCTTCTCTCATAAAATAAAATAATATATATCTAATGCAATAATAGCTCCACCAAGTAGATGTAGGGTGATCTCGCTAATAGCTACTGTAGCAACTTTTGCTCCATTGTCCAAATTGAGGTCCATCTCGCCTCTCGCCAATCTCCTAGGTCTTGTCAGAACTTATAATGAATTGTAAATGTGATAAGTGTTAGGATCAAGAGCACTAAGAGGGGGGGGGGGGGGGGGTGAATTAGTGCAGCGGAAATCTTTCAACGATAAAAAAAAAACGTTCGAACGATAAAAACGATTTCGGTGTGAAAGCCGATTCTAAGATTACTTTAACTTAAGATCAAGCGAGATGATGTTAAAGTCAATCTATGAAGGCAGTTTGCAGTTATGATGAAAACCAGAATATAAGCGCAAACTGAAATACGACGTTCGTACGAAGAAACTGATTTACGTCTAAATGCTGATTCGTAAATCACTTGATTAGGCGAGATGTAGTTTAAGCAAGGATATAAAGACAGTTTGCAGTTATGATAGAAATCAAAACGTAAATGCAAACTGAAATATGATGATCGTACAAAAAAATAGATTTACGTCTAAACGCTGATTCGCAAAGTGCAAAGCTTGAAACCCGATCGTACATGCGCAGAAAGCAGTAAGCTTTAGAGGAGGTTTGCAGTAAAGATAATATGCTCAAAGTAAATGTAAACTGAGATTTAGAGTGGTTCGGTCAATCTTGACCTACTCCACTTTTGGCTTCCTCCACCGACGAGGTCACCGACGTCAACTAGAGGCCTTCCTTCAATAAGCAAAGGCCAACCACCCTTTTACAATTTCACTCCTTTTGACGGGCTTAGGAGACAACCCTTACAGAATTTTCTCTCCTCTCTTTATAGCTCAGAACTTGGAAGAAAAGAGGGAGAAGAACTTTTGACCTTTACAACAATTTTGAGCTCTAAAAATCACAGAACAAAATCAAGATTTCAGTGTGTATTCAGTGCTCTTTCAGTGCTGAATGGGTGGGGTATTTATAGGCCCCAACCCAGTTCAAATTTAGAGCTTAAAACTGTCAATTTTTAGAATTCTAGGATCAGGCGGTTGCACCTCCTGACTGGGGCGGTTGCACCGCTTGGCAGAGCTCGAAGACTGAGCCTCTAGGCGGTACTACCTCCTGTCAGGGGCAGTTGCACCTCTTGCTAGAGCTCGAAGACCGAGCTCAGGCGGTGCAACCTCCTGACTGAGGCGGTTGCACCGCTCAGCCAGTGCTCGGAGACCGAGTCTAGGCGGTGCCACCTCCTGTCAGGGGATGTTGCACCGCCCAGTCTCACTCGGAGACTAAGCCCAAGCGGTGCCACCGCCTGGCTAGAGCGGTTGCACCTCCCAGTCTCGCTCGGAGACTGAGCCCAGGCGGTGCAACCTCTTGCCTTGGGCGGTTCAACCGCTTGGCAGAAATCAGGGTCTGAATGGGTTGATCCATTCGGCCCAATTTGGGTTTTTTCAGGGGCCCAATTGCCCAAAGATTAAGTTAATGGGATCACCTCTCATTTCCAACTTAATTATTGTGCTAACTACAATATTCCCTAAGACATTTACTGCAACTTGCTCCGGTGCGTCAATCGCTTCTTCCGGCGAGCTTCCGGCGAACTTCCGTCGATCATCCGATGAACCCTCGGTGATGCTCCTGCGGACTTCCGGCAAACTCCTGGACTTGCGACGATCCACTTGGCGAGTTTCGACGAGCTTCTTTGGCAAGCTCATGGACTTCTTTGATTTGTTCCCGCAGAACCTCCGACGACTGTCCGAACTTCCGTGGAACTCTCGAACTCCTAACGTGATCATTGTCTTGACTCCGGCGCAACTCCTGTTGCATATTTTATTTTCATCGTAGTTAATCCTACACATGTAAAACAAAACTTCGATCGAGACAATTAATCCTAAGCAATTAACCAAGTTGTCCGGCATGCCATTGGTCCCTCGACGCTTCGTCTGATTCTTCGGCATATCGTCCTCTCCTGCAGCCTATTGCCCAATCGGCCAGTTGACTCCGCAACTCCGATATCCTTGGCACAATACCTGCTCTTCTTGGCCTGATGCCCGAGTCCACGCCCCGAAGCCTTCTGTCGATACGTCGACCGATCCACCGGCCCGACGTCCAATCTTCTGACATGTTCCTCCGGCACAACATGATTTTCCTGCTTTAATTGTCTCCTCCTGATCGAAGTATCCTGCGTCACTCAAAACGCAGATGAAATCATAAACATATATCAAGTGGTTTCATCATCAAAATATGAGATTCAACAATCTCCCCCTTTTTGATGATGACAACTACTTGATGACGGAGTTAACCTTAACTCCCGGAGTTTAAACAAACTCCCCCTATCAATATGCCATATTGATAGAAACTCTTGGATTCAAAAGTCCCGGCAACATGTCATCATAAACTTATGCATAAACTTATGCATAACATGTCATGTCATCAACATACTTCTCCCCCTTTGTCATCAACAAAAAGGAGAAGTACCACAATCAAGTGTTTGTGATATTGGTTCAACTCATTGCATGAAAAACATAATATCAAGTTTTATCATCATGCGATCAAATATCAACATGTAGAATTGCAATGTAAGCTTTTGATATCATAACGTAAACATTTCAAGTGTTTATGAATTATAGCATTTCATCACATGGTAAGATACCAACGCGTAAAATTACGATACAAGTTCTTGATATCTTAACGCATGATGCAAACATGGCATAATGCAAGTTTGACAATCATAGCATCAATTCATATATCTCTTGATGATGCAAGCATTGTAAATATGACAATCATATCAATTCATATATCTCTTGATGATGCAAGCATAGCATCAGTGTTCATAGCATCAATTCATATATTTCTCCCCCTTTGTCATCAACAAAATGGAGAACGATATAAGCAAATTTTAAGCATAAGTGCTTGTAATTATTCATGTCATAACTAGGTTCATGTCATTTTCCAACAGTGAGTGATAGGATATCAATTATACAAACATCTCAAGGAAAACATGACATGGAGATAGCTTTGAAAACTTCTTCCTTTTTTATCTGTTATTATCTTTTTGCATGAAGGAGGAAGATTATTTGTGATACATGCTATTTGTGAGTTTACTTCGAGTGAAGTTAGAATCGATGAGAGATTAAATCATGCTTCATTTTTACAAGGATCAAGATATGTATGTGAAACAAATCCTTGCAAGTAAAAACACTTTCATCCATATTCATCAAATCCATTTCTCAAAAAATATTTTTCATATGATGTGTATGAGAGATGTATTTGCTAGTTGATTACATATGTCAAAAATCAATGATATGAACTAAACTTGATATGACATATGCTTGTTAAGTTAGGAAGAGAGTAAACTTGATATATTAGGATCAAGAGAATCCGAAAATGAAATTTGATTCTTTCTTACATTCGGACAAGGTTTTGTTATAGATATTCAATTACAATCATGAAGGTAAAGCATGCTTGTTATCATGAAAGTTTTGTATTCAAGCACATAATTTCCAACATGTAATTATGTAAAATCATTATGCCAATCAAGTGATTTGATCATTCAATCAAGAAAGTTCAAAAAATAATTTTAACACGTTCAATCATTAGGACGTATTTTTGCCATAGTTTTTCAAATACAATCATGAAGATAAGGCATGCTCATCATCATGGTAGTACGATGGTAAGTTTACAATTTTAAGACACGCAAGCTAGTAATTTTGAGATGTTCAAGAAAGCAACTCTTGCTTCTTGAAATATAAGTTTTGCTAG
The DNA here is from genome assembly GCF_036884655.1 of Musa acuminata AAA Group. Classification (NCBI taxonomy): domain Eukaryota; kingdom Viridiplantae; phylum Streptophyta; class Magnoliopsida; order Zingiberales; family Musaceae; genus Musa; species Musa acuminata. The sequence continues at coordinate 41,750,790 of NC_088349.1, forward strand.
ATGTGCAAGTTAACTTTTTGCTTCTGCAAGATATCATTCCTTGGTGGTGTTCAATATAGCAAGTTCTACATCATGCAAGCTAGTGAATCTTATAACATTTTAGAACATGCATAATCACCAAAGCATAATAAATTTTAATGATGTGCAAAATTATAAATTTTGCATGTTTGCATTTGTGCATCTTGAGATTTGTAAGATAGCACTTCTTGGTGATGTTCAAGATAGCAATTCCTTTTCTTTTGAGAAGTGTAATTATTTTCTTTCTCCCCTCTTTTGAATTATATGAGCTAGCAAATTAGCTTTCAAGCATGTTTTGCTCCCCCTTTGTCATTGTCAAAAAGAAGGGAAGACCCTTTACGTTAATTTTTAAATTATGACAAAGGTAAATAGCATTGATGAAAATTCAAGTCTTGAATGTCAAAACAATTATTTTATCATGAATATTTCATCATTGCATGCATCATTATCATCATATATATTTTTAAAACATATAAACTCATTATTATATGATTCCAAATCGTCATTCCTATTATATCAATCATTGTTTCAATCATCTTAATAGCTTATCATGCACAATATGTCAAACCATCTAACATGATACAAACATTTATTTTCAAAGTATTTATCACTATTTTCATGTATGATAATAAAATGTTCATGATATCGAACATTAAATCAATATTTTTTAAGTATTTATCACTTTATTTTAGCAATAACTCATAGCATTTTAAATCATGATTCACATCATATGCAATACATCACATCATAATTAAAAAGCTCAAGTATTGCGTGCATCATTGCAAATCATAAATGTTTCATATCATGATGGTATCAATTTTGTTAAATTATATCCTACCATGCATGATCATAACTTTTCATTTGTATACATCAAAATAAATTAATGAATATTTCATGTATTCAAATCATCACATAAGGAATATCAAGAAGAAAATAATTGGGTGATGAGATAAACCTTTCATGAATACAAAGAATTACATAAAAATCATATCATGAATACAAGGAATACAGGTCACAATCATTCAAGAGAAAAATCATCATTCATTTTCAATTCATTCAATTTGATAAATCATGATCATGATTTTGATAAAACTCATTTTAAATTTAAATCATCAAAATTATTTTTATGGCTTACAAAATTTATAACATAAATAGATTCATGATTTCATTGATAATATATTTTTCCCCCTTTTTTAAGTGTTTCATTTTAAGTGATCGATTTCATGTTAGCATGCCTTTTCATTTATCTCAAATGAAAACATGCATCAATTTTTAAAGCCAATGTTATTATCATGAAAATCGATAATCCATAATTATCAAGAATCATCATACATAATTTCAAAAATATATACTCATTAATCATAACTTCAAATTAAACATGATTTAATATACTCAAAATCGAGAAATAACAATGGACATCACCATGATACACATTATTACTTCTTAACCATTATTTTATATTTTCAATCAAAATCATTTTGTTTGTTTATCATAAAATATGTAATATTATCATTTTTGAAATTACTAGCATGATCATAATTTTTTTTTTAACATTAATTCTAAACTAAAAAAGAAAATACATCATGAGAGCATCAAGTAATTTCAAAATAATTCAAGAGAGTTGAGTTACTTACCTTGTAGTCGAAGCCCGTCAAAGCCCAATTCGCCGTTTCACCTTTGAAAGTTCTTGATTCATCCTTGGTTGTCTTCCTCTTCTTTGGCCTCTTCCTTCATTCAAGTTCATTGTCTATTTTAGATTTTTGTTTAATAAACTTATTAAGATTTAGTGTTTGAAGTTCAAGTTCATCATTCTCCTCATCACTTGAGTCATCGCTCAAGTGGTATTCATTTGTCCGGAGTTCCAAATCCTTCCTGTTCTTTGGAAGGTGACTTTGTTCATCATGTGCATTGTGCATAATTTCATATGTCATCAACGAACTAATTAGTTCTTCAAGTGGTAAGTTGTTTAGGTTTTTAGCTTCTTGTATTGCAGTTACTTTTGAATCCCACTTCTTAGAAAGAGAACGTAAAATCTTGTTTATGAGTTCAAAATCCGAAAAATATTTTCCAAGAGCTCTTAAACTATTGACGATATCCGTAAAACGGGTGTATATGTCGCCTATAGTCTCGCTTGGTTGCATTCGAAAAAGCTCAAAATCATGCAATAAAATGTTAACTTTCGAGTCTTTGACTCTACTAGTTCCCTCGTGCGTGATTTCAAGTGTTCGCCAAATGTCAAAAGTTGTTTCACACGTAGAAATCCAATTGAACTTATTTTTGTCTAAAGCGTAAAATAAGGCATTCATAGCCTTTGCGTTTAAAGAAAAATACTTCTCCAAATCCGACCATTCGTTCATCGGTTTAGAGGGAAGTTGAAAATCGTTTTCAACGATATTCCATAAATCCAAATTCATAGAAATCAAGAAAACTCTCATTCGAGTTTTCCAATAAGTGTAGTCCAATCCGTTAAACAACGGTGGACGAAAAACTGATAAGCCCTCTTGAAAGCCATGAAGAGCCATTTCTCTCGGGTGTAAATCCGAAATGAGAAATACCGGGCTCTGATACCAATTGTTAGGATCAAGAGCACTAAGAGGGGGGGGGGGGGGTGAATTAGTGCAGCGGAAATCTTTCAACGAAAAAAAAAAACGTTCGAACGATAAAAACGATTTCGGTGTGAAAGCCGATTCTAAGATTACTTTAACTTAAGATCAAGTGAGATGATATTAAAGTCAATCTATGAAGGCAGTTTGCAGTTATGATGAAAACCAGAATATAAGCGCAAACTGAAATACGACGTTCGTACGAAGAAACTGATTTACGTCTAAATGCTGATTTGTAAATCACTTGATTAGGCGAGATGCAGTTTAAGCAAGGATATAAAGACAGTTTGCAGTTATGATAGAAATCAAAACGTAAACGCAAACAGAAATATGATGATCGTACGAAAAAATAGATTTACGTCTAAACGCTGATTCGGAAAGTGCAAAGCTTGAAACCCGATCGTACATGCGCAGAAAGCAGTAAGCTTTAGAGGAGGTTTGCAGTAAAGATAATATGCTCAAAGTAAATGCAAACCGAGATTTAGAGTGGTTCGGTCAATCTTGACCTACTCCACTTTTGGCTTCCTCCACCGACGAGGTCACTGACGTCAACTAGAGGCCTTCCTTCAATAGGCGAAGGCCAACCACCCTTTTACAGTTTCACTAATTTTGACGGGCATAGGAGACGACCGTTACAGAATTTTCTCTCATCTCTTTACAGCTCAGAACTTAGAAGAAAAGAGGGAGAAGAACTTTTGGCCTTTACAATAATTTTGAGCTCTAAAAATCACAGAACAAAATCAAGATTTTGGTGTGTATTCAGTGCTCTTTCAGTGCTGAATGGGTGGGGTATTTATAGGCCCCAACCCAGTTCAAATTTGGAGCTCAAAACTATCAACTCCCGGAATTCCGGGATCAGGCGGTTGTACCTCCTGACTGGGATGGTTGCACCGCTTGGCAGACCTCGAAGACTGAGCCTCTGGGCGGTGCTACCTCCTGTCAGGGGCGGTTGCACCTCCTGCTAGAGCTCAAAGACCGAGCTAAGGCAGTGCAACCTCCTGACTGAGGCGGTTGCACCGCTCAGCCAGTGCTCGGAGACCGAGCCCAAGCGGTGCCACCTCCTATCAGGGGAGGTTGCACCGCCCAGTCTCGCTCGGAGACTGAGCCCAGGCGATGCCACTGCCTGGCTGGAGTGGTTGCACCTCCCAGTCTCGCTCGGAGACTGAGCTCAGGCGGTGCAACCTCCTGCTTTGGGCGGTTCAACCGCCTGGCAGAAATCAGGGTCTGAATGGGTTGATCCATTCGGCCCAATTTGGGTTTTTCAGTGATCCAATTGCCCCAAGATTAAGTTAATGGGATCACCTCCCATTTCTAACTTAATCATTGTGCTAACTACAATATCCCCTAAGACATTTACTGCAACTTGCTATGGTGCGTCAATCGCTTCTTCCGGCGAACTTCCGTCGATCATCCGATGAACCCTCGATGATGCTCCTGCGGACTTCCGGCAAACTCCTGGACTTGCGACGATCCACTTGGCGAGTTCCGATGAGCTTCTTTGGCAAGCTCATGGACTTCTCGGATTTGTTCCCACAGAACCTCCGACGATTGTTCGAACTTCCATCGAACTCTCGAACTCCCAACGTGATCATTGTCTTGACTCCGGCGCAACTCCTGTTGCATATCTTATTTTCATCATAGTTAATCTTGCACATGTAAAACAAAACTTCAATCGAGACAATTAATCCTAAGCAATTAACCAAGTTGTCCGGCATGTCATTGGTCCCTCGACGCTTCGTCTGATTCTTCGGCGCATCATCCTCTCCTGCAGCCTATTGCCCAATCAGCCAGTTGACTCCGCAACTCCGATATCCTTGGCACAATACCTGCTCTTCTTGGCCCGATGCCCGAGTCCACGGCTCGAAGCCTTCTGTCGATACGTCGACCGATCCACCGGCCCAACGTCCAATCTTTTGACATGTTCCTCCGGCACAACATGATTTTCCTGCTTTAATTATCTCCTCCTGATCGAAGCATCTTGCGTCACTCAAAACGCAGATTAAATCATAAACATATATCAAGTGGTTTCATCATCAAAATACGAGATTCAACAATAAGCACTACTGGTATCCAATACCCATGTATTATCATAAAAGTATGATAAATAGAGACTGATCATGAATGTATATGAAGCTTCTCTAAGCTTTTGTTTCGCCCTCTCTGTAAGGTTCTCTTTGCAATTCCTCTTTCAGTGCCCATCTTTGTCATAGTGGAAGCACTGCCCTTTGTCCTTTGTTGGGTCTTTCTTATCAACATTTTCTTTACCCAGTCTGCCCTTGCCTTTACCCTTTATAAGGGACTTTTCTTCTTTTCTTTTCTTTTTGGTCTCACTAGTATAGAGAACTAGCTTCTCTTTCTTAATAGTGCTCTCTGCCTCCCTCAATATATTGAGGAGCTTAGAGAGAGTCACCTCAAGCTTGTTTATATTAAAATTTATTATGAACTATGAAAAAAAATCTGGTAAGGATTGAAGCACAAGATCCACACACATGTTATCCTCTACGACTATTCATAGACTTGTGAGTTTCTCTATTCACTCAATAATTTTTAGGATATGATTCTGAACCGATATCCCCTTAGTCATCCTAGCATGGAAGAGACTTTTAGGTATCTCATATCATTGAGTCCTTCCCTGTTCCTGAAACAGTTTATGGATTTGTAGTAGAATGGATCTGGCATCCATCTTTTCATATTGTCTCTATAACTTAGGAGTTATGAAGCCCAACATATAATACTGAGTAAGAGTGGAGTCATCTATGTACTTTATGTAGTGAGTGATTTCATTCTCGCTTGCCTCTTTCTCGGGCGTATGTATCAATGTATCAAGGACGTACGTAATTTTCTCCATCGTGAGAACAATTCTTAAGTTGCAAAGTCAATCCATATAATTCGGACCAGTAAGGCGGTTGACATCAAGTATACTATGTAAGAGATTTGAAAGTGACATTTTTTGAAAATAAATATGCAACAAAAATAAATAATATATAGATTTCGTAGAAAAATAAATAAGATATAGACTTTTATCTTAATCTACTCTCACTATTTTTTTGGCGAGTCATGCGATAACATCGACACATGAAACAAAAGTCTCTTATAGACTTTTAGTAGGGATCGAGATCCAATCAACATCTTAGAGTAATATTGAGAGACTCGACTAATCACACTAAGCCCAAAAGGTAGGCAACTCTTTGTGATTCTTATCCTGTTTGACCTCCAAACTATCATGGCCTCGAGGGACTCGACCAACCATAATGTTCGATTAAGTCAACACATTCGTTACAAGATGAGTCTAATTCTATTATATACCCTCGAGGGACTCGACCAAGCATATCATATCCTTAGATCATCGGTAACATCTCTATGTCATAGGAAAGATAGTGAATTACGACATAGGTGAGCCTTGAGGGACTCAACAAACTCAACCTATATCAAAAATCAATCCCTACCTATAATGATAGAAGGCCACGTAGGTCAATCTAATTGCTTCACATTTATCGACTTAACATTATCGAGAGAGAGGATTTTGATTTGGTCTCCTAATATGATATGTCACACATATACATATTTAATATATATCTACGTCGCATGTATATATATATATATATATATATATATATATATATATATATATATATATATATATAAAAGCAATCACATATCACATGAGCAATCACACCAGATGATCATGGACCACAACCTAATGTGATCAGGCCCGAGCTAATGGGCCTAATCACTTACATCAAGATCTATATGTGTAGTGGTGCATCTCCATGCCCTATGATCAACCATCTCATTCTCATCGGTTCCTTTGGTATCTCGACGTATCTCCATGCATCGCGATCGTCCGTCTCAACCTTGTGAGTCCCGTTATCGCTTCCACGCTCCCACTGCGCCTCCTCATATGATTACAACTTAATCATAGGCATACAGGCTCAACAATAAATGAGAAATAAAATGGAGGCTCGCAGGCCCCAATAATAATAATAATCACATCACATGTACACACATCACACGGTTCATAATCATTCGTCCACATATCATACATCATATGTACACATTATCATTATGTAGGACTACTAGATAATAATAATCAATTAAAATTTTTAATTAATTAATATTTTCTGAAATTAGAGATGTGTAGGGAATTTTCTAAATTATGAGGGGTATTTTGGTATTTTGGATAAAAAGATAGAACTTGAAATTTTTAAAATTTCGAGGGGCAAAACTATCTTCTGCTAGAAAACCCTACTCCCCTTTCTCCCGTGCATTCAAAACCAATCTTTCATATGAACAACCTAGCTCTGACGCCACTTTAGGGAAATCTAGGGATGACATCACATGCGTAGCGGTAGAATATAAAACAAAAATCCTTAAATTTCCCATAAATTGTGTTCATCGTCGTTCAAAGATTGGTGTGCAAAATTTGTAAAACTAAAACTGTGTATATAAAAGATTGTGTTTTACCTAGGGAGATCAAATTCCTTGAATCTCTACATATCTATAGTAGAGAGTGAAGGAGGTCAAGCGTCCTTCTCTCTAGCGATGATCCACATAGCAGGGCTACGATTACACTCCTTAAATCTCCAAACCTACTATCTGAGGAGGAAAAGGGAAGAGGATAATAGGAGGTAGCAACCAAGAGAAGCTCTAGCCTATGAACCTTTAGTTCCCTCCTATTTATAGAGGCCCCTTATCAACTTAAACCTAATAGATCCTACCCTATTAAGTATTGAATCTCCACCCAACTACTTAAGCCTCTTAGATTAGTATATTTCTATTCAATAATCCATTATTGGCTCTTATTGGATCTCATCCATATGATTTAATAATTCAGGGGCTTATTGGATATTCAATAAGATAGGGGCTCCGACGGATATCTCATATCTGAACCTCTATTTATCGCAACGCCTGCCACATTTGTGTGACCCTCTAGGCCCAATATCGAGCTGGCCATGAGTTATACCTGTCAAAACTCCTTCTAGCTCAGTGAATTATTATCTCTATAATAATTCACTCGATTTATCAACTACGAACATATTAGGTCACTACACCGCAGTCCCCATACGATATAGGGAAATCCAATCCTTTAAACTTATCTGTCCTCAATTACTTTGTATCTATAGTCCCTCATATATCTAATACCCCAGAGACTGTATACTGGGCATGGTACTATCAGGCCTATACCGTTTCTACTTGAGTCTCATTCTGATTGGATTCTCTCGGAGAACTCTTTCTCTCTCAATTCGAATGACCCTAGCTAGGGATTTGTTTGAGCAAGAATACATGGGATATTCTTCTCATGATATCAAGAGCGGATGATCCTCTATTGACACTCAATAGCCTTCGTAAGGTTAGCTACCACTCTCGATGATCGGTTATACTAGATTTGGAACCTCCAAACCTATAAGTCTAGTATCAAAGAGTAGAGTACTCATACATGACATCTTTGGTGTCTCAAGTCTAAGGATCAGATACACCATTGGGACAACGGAATCGCTATCTGACAATAAGTCATCATTAACCATCCAGCATTTCGTGAGCGGATCAATCAGTGAACTTATTCTCTAATGAGCACCTGCACTATATCCCTAGTGTCCCTACACGAGCAACTATGAGAGTAATTGCATCCATCATATGAATGAGTATATATCACATCAGTCTGTCCAATTATTTCGATGTCCCTCTCGAGTAACCTATGATTGAGATTATTTAGGATTTGTGTTTAAAGGTAAATCGGTTTCATTACCATGATCTCATCACGATCCGATTTCCATTATATAGATCCACGGACATCACAATATATTCATGCAATAGGAAATATAAAATGATAAAATACTAAATAATAATAATGAGCAAAAAAACTACGTGTCAAGTCACATGTGTCATTATTTATGTAATTGGTTTGCAGGGCACCTATGACTAGCACCTTATATATCTCAACTCAATGGTATATTGGAAAGGAGAAATCGTATGTTGTTAGACATGGTGTGGTCCATGATAAATTTCATCGACCTACCCATTTTATTTTGGGGATATGCCCTAGAGTCTGTTGCTTACTTTTTGAACAGCGTTCTGATTAAGTTGGTAGTATCTATATCATATGATATATGGAAAGAAAAGAAGCCCGATCTTAATATTATTAAGATTTGGGGTTGCCCTACAAGTTTGTGGGATATCCCAAGGAAACTTATGAGTATTATTTATATCACCTTGAGGACAAAAAGTCTTTGTAGCTAAGAGAGTAGTGTTCCTTGAGAAGGAACACATTCTTGGTAGAGATAATGTGAGCATGATAGAGCTGAGCAAGGTTAGAAAACCTAACTCAAGTACTATTCCACATCTCGAGTCAGTTCAAGTACCTAGCACACAAGTTCTGACTTTACATATGTCTAGTAGAGTACCTCATCCTTCCGACAGATATATGAGACATTTCAGATGATAAGATATTGGGGATATTGATCCTTAGACCTACGAGAAGGCTATTATGAGTATAGACTCTGGGAAGTGGTAAGAAGCCAAAAATTTCAAAATGGATTCCATGTACTCCAATAAGTTTTGGAGTCTAGTTGATGCACTTGAGGATATTGTACCTATTGGTTGTAAGTGGATCTTTAAGAAAAAAATCAAAGTAGATGGAAAGGTGGAGACCTTATAAGGTAAAGCTAATGGCTAAAGGGTATCATCAAAGGTAAGGTATTGATTATAATGAAACCTTCTCATCCGTAGCTATGCTGAAATCCAACCAAATTTTGTTGGCTATTACAATACACTATGACTATGAGATATGGCAGATGGATATAAAAATCATGTTCCTCAATAGCAACATCGAGGAGGAAGTGTATATGATATAGCCTGACGGATTCATGTCTAAGGAGAGTGCATATAAGGTGTGCATATTGCATAGGTTCATCTTGTTGAATCCTAAATTTTGATGATGAAATCAATTGATGATATGAACTAATGAGTGTTGGAGAAAAGTGATCGAAGACTAACTTCAATCATAGAAAGGCAAATCGATTGAAATAGGGGAATCATACATTGGGCCGGAGTGAATCATATCAGAGATCAGGCATCGGGCTGGAAGAATCGAGGATTGCATTAAGATCGGATGTTACGAGATATCAACATACCGATGGATCGGGTAATACATCGAAGGAAAGCACGACGCGTCGGAATTTTGGACGAAGTGCCGGATGGACCAATGATATGTCGGACAACATAGGATTTATGTTCATAATCGTTTGTGTCTTGATCAAAGTAGTTTAGGTTTTAATTAAGTTAGTTTTGGGTGTAACCATGCCAACTTAATTAAGAGCCTATTGGGTCTGAATTAGAACTGAATTAGGCCTATTGGAAAGTCAATTCAGTGACCTAAAGTTAGGTTAGGTAGTGACACCACCAAACTAGGTAGTGGAATCACCTATAAGCTGGAAAGTATGAAGTGTACGCTTTCAGAAGACCCAATGGTGGTACCACCAGTGTTAGGCGATAGTACTGTAAATACCTCGAAAACCCAAGGATGAGACTTTTTGGTTCCATTTTTTAAACCATTTGGGGCCTATAAATACCCCACTCATTCCTACTTGGGATAACAAGAAAAAGCATGAAAAACTTGTGATTCTAAGTGTATAAACTCTATTGAAAGCGTTGAGTTCCTTCCTCTTTATGCCTCTATGTCATTATAAGGGAGGTGTGAGGATTGCTTATAAAAAAAAGAGTTGTAAAGGTTCTCTCATAAACCTGTGAAAAGGAGAAAGAGTTATAATAAGGGTAGCTGAATATGAATTTTTTTGATTTCTATGGATTTTGATTTATGGAGTGTCGTTGAATGTAGTTTTCAAAAATCCTCTAGACCTACGAATGAATGGAATGATTTAAAGAAGAAAATATTTCTTTAAATTCTAAAGTTATGAACGCTTTGTTTTATGCTTTAGACAAGAATGAGTTTAATTGTGTTTCTATATGTGAAATTATATATGATATTTGACACAAACTTGAAATTACACGTGAAGGCACAAGTAGAGTTAAAGAATCTAATATTACTCTCTTAGTGCATAGTTATGAATTATTTAGAATGGAGTTAAGAGAAACCATTGATGACATGTATACCTGTTTTTTAGATATTGTCAATAGTTTGAAAGCTCTTGATAAAAGTTATACTAATCTTGAACTTGTTAATAAAATTTTACGATCTTTTCCAAAAATTTAGGATCCAAAGATAATAGATATTTAAGAAGCAAAGGACTTGAACGATTTTTCTTTTGAAGAACTCATAGGATCATTAATGACAACTGAAATGATGTGCAAGGCATATGATGAACATGAAGACAACCTTCCAAATAACATAAAGGATATTGCACTTAGAACAAAAGAAGATCACTCGAGCGAAAACTCAAGTGATGATGATGACTTGGTACTCATTACAAAAAAATTTAAGAAGTTCATAAAAAAGAATAAAATAAATATTCTAAAATAAGACTCCAAGAATAAAAACGAATTCAAAAAAGATATAATTATTTGTTATGAATGCAAGAAGCTAGGGCACTTAAAAAATGAGTGTCCACAATTGAAGAAGAAGTTGCTAACACAAAAGAAGAAGAAAGCACTCAAGGTAACCTAGGATGAATCAAGTACATCAGAAGACGAAGACCAAGCCAATGAAGACGAGGTGGCGAACTACGCTTTGATGTCTCTCAACAACGAGGTATGTGACTCAACTAAAACCTCTTTATCTTATCATAAATTACTTGATGTATTTCATGATTTATATGATAAATTTAAATTAGTTAGTAAGAAATATAAATTATTAAAAAAGATCATATTTCTCTATTTAGTAAATTTGATAAATAAAAAATAAGTATAAGAATTGTACGTTAACTTCTTACACTAAATGTAAAGAGTCAGTAAAAAAAAGTATTATTACAATAAACATTAAAAATTTTTAAAATTAAAAATAAATCATTAAATATGATTCTTATTAACAAAGGTCATGTACATAGAAAGGAAGAAATCAATTTTGTGAGTAATAATACTCAATAAAAGCGAATTATATTTGTTAAATGACCCACATTATATGTTTTCCCTAAAGTTAAATGTAATTTTTATGGTAGATGTGATCATTATGCTTATAAATATTTATTTAAAAAATAAAACTCGCATAAATTAGTTTGGATTCCTAAAGGAACTATAAATAACTTAATGTAAATAGTCAAGATAGGTAGATCTAATCATGAGGGACCTAAAGTTAAATGAGTACCTAAAGCATATCTCTATTTCTTGTATTTATGTCTATAATTGAAAGCTAGGAGTAATAGGTGGTATTTTGATAGTGGATGCTCAAGGTACATGACCAGATATCCAACATATTTTTCTAAACTCACTAGCTAAGACAAAGGATATGTCACTTTCAGAGATAACAACAAAGGAAAATTTATTGACAAAGGAAATATAGGTAACAAATCAAACCTCTTGGTTGAAAATATTTTATTAGTAGATGATTTAAAATATAACTTACTAAGTATTAGTCAATTATGTAATAAGGGATATTGTTAGGATCAAGTCAGCATTAAGAGGGGGGGGGGGGGGGGTAAATTAGTGCAGTGGATAAAAATCATGTCGGTTTCGGAAAATATTCGTTCGATTAAAAATCGATCGGAAAGATGTTAACTTAAAACACTTTCATAAGCATGTAATGAGGAAGTAGAGTAGCGAGCAAGTAAAATGATTTGCAACAAAGGTAAACAGTAAAGTGAAAGGCAGTAAATCGATTTTATAGTGGTTCAGTTGTCGTGACCTACATCAACTCCCGATTCCTCTTCACTTGAGGCCACCAGCTTTCACTACCGGTCTTCCTTCAACATGCGAAGACAAACTACCCTTTTACACCCCTCTTCTCCTTTTTACATGTTTAGGAGACAACATTTTACAAGCACTAACTCCTCCCTAAACATAATTCTAAACTTAGAAGTAGAGGAGAGATCTATCAAGTGATTACTATAGCATTTTTTCACTTTTAAATTCTCTGTGCTTATGTATGTTAACCAAGGATGAGAGGGGTATTTATAGGCCTCAAGTAGATTCAAACTTGGAGCTTAAAAATATCTCATTCCCGATTTTCAGGATACTAGCAGTACCACCATCTGTGCTGGGTGGTACCACCGCCTGCAGCATTGACATTAGGCGATACCACCGCTTGACACATTGTCATCAGGCGGTACCACCGCCTGACAATTTCTTAAAGACTATGTCTGGGCGGTATCACCACCTGACACAGTCTCGGAGACTGTGCCACGATGATTTTACTTGTTGGGTCACTGATTGGACCTTTTCACTTGGCCCAACACAGCCCAAACTTAGGCCCAATTGGCCCCAATTGAGTTGGCTCAATTCCAACCCAATTATATTCTAACTACAAATTTTAAGGCATACACTAAGCAAAATAAGTTCGATAAGTCTAGGTTTCTTCCGGTAAGCTTCCGACGATCTCTCAGTAATATTCCAACGAACTCCCAATAAGCTCTTGGACTTCATGATGATATTTTTTGGTGAGTTCCGACGAGCTTCTTTGGCAAGCTCTTGTACTTCTCGATCAATTCCGACAAAACTTCTAATGAACGTCTGGACTTCCGACAAACTCTCGAACTCCTAATAAAGTTTCGTTCTTGATTCCGGGACTTCATTTTATTTTTGCATTAATTACTATCGTAATTAATTCTGTACACTTAAAACCTACTTCGATCTAGATAATTATTATTAAGCAAATCAAATGTTGTCTGGTATGTCATTGGTTTATCGACGCTTCATCTGAATCTTTAGTGCATTATCCTCTCTTACGACGTATTACCCAATCAGCCGGTTGACCTCTGCAACTTCGATATCCTTGGCATAATTTTCACTCTTCTTGGCCCGATGTCTAAACTCATGGCCTGAAGCCTTCTGCCAATACGTTGACCAATCCTCCAGCTCGACATCCAATCTTCTGATATGTTCTACTCTAGCCTAGCATGATTCTTCCTACTTTAATTGTCTCTCCCTGATCGAAGCATCCTGCGTCACTCAAAACACAGATCAGATAAACACTATCAATTGGTTTCATCATCAAAATCCGAGATTCAATAGATATAACATTAAATTTGAATCTAATGCTTGCATTATGGAAATGTCATACAAAAATAAATCTATGATTGCCTTACTTGACAATTTTTATAATGAAACTTATTTTTTTATTTTAAATAATAATACATGGCTTTGGCATAAGAGATTAGGTCATGCAAGTATAAAATTTATTTCACATATTGCAACTAAAAAACTAAGAGGTATGTCTAGAATTAAATTTATTAAAGATAAAGTTTATGAGGTATCCCAACTAGGTAAGCAAATAAAGAGTAGTTTTAAACTTAAAAATCAAGTAAGTACCTCTATGGATTTATTTGGACCAATTGACGTCACAAGTTTAGGAGGTAGTAAATATGCCTTTGTAATTATTGATGATTATAGTAGATATACTTGGACATACTTCTTGGCATATAAAAGTGATTATTTTAAATATTTTTTAAAGTTTTATAAATAAGTTCAAAATAAAAAAGATTTTATGATTTCTTCTATTTGTAGTGATCATGGTGGTAAATTTAAAAATCATAATTTTGTGATTCAAATGAGTATGACCATAATTTCTCTATTCCAAGAAATCCATAATAAAATAGAGCTGTTGAGAGAAAAAAAAAGGAGTTTACAAGAGATGATAAAAACCATGCTTAATGAACATAGCCTACCTAAATATTTTTAGGCCGAACCCGTTAATATGACATGCTATATTATGAGTAGAGTTCTCATAAGACCACCACTATTTAAAACTCCTTATGAATTGTGAAATAATGATAGACCCAATATTTTGTATTTTAAAGTTTTTGGTTGTAAATGTTTTATTTTAAATGAAAATGATGTCTTAGAAAAATTTGATGTAAAATCCGATAAAGGTATTTTTCATAGATATTCCTCTATTTCTAAACTTTATCGAAGAATCTATCCATATTATTTTTAATAAAATTTTTAAATTTAAGAAAAATAATTTTGATAATGATTTTGAATTTGATATATTGAATTTGAATGAGAATTCTCCTCTCCCAAGCAATTTGGATATATTTACTTCTAATGAATCCTTACCTAAGGAATAGAAATATGTAGATATACATCCTAATGAGCTAATCATTGAACATACATCAAAATATGTTAAAACTCATTCTTTATTTAAAATTTTTTATATAAATGCTATATTTTTATCTCAAATTGAGCCTAAATGTATTGATGATACTCTCAAAGATGACTCGTGAGTTTTTGCAATGCATGAAGAATTAAATTAATTTGAGAGAAATAATGTATGGATGCTTGTTCCTAGACCTAGTGATCATCTTGTAATTGACACTAAATGGGTCTTTAGGAATAAGCAAGATGAACTTAGTATCGTGGTTTGAAACAAGGTTAGATTAGTGGCCAAAGGTTTCAACCAAGAAGAAGATATCAACAATGAAAAGACCTTCGGTCTTATGATAAGACTTGAAGCTATAAGAATACTCCTTACTTATATATGTTGTAATAATTTTATGTTATTTCAAATGGATGTTAAAAGTCATTTTCTTAATGGCTTTATTTTCGAAAAAAATTATATTGAGCAACCACTCGGATTTGAGAATGATATTTTTCTAAACCATATTTTTAAGTTATCTAAGGCTCTCTATGAGTTGAAGCAAGCCTCAAGGGCTTCGTGTGAGAGACTTAGCTTATTTTTTTATTAAGAATAATTTTTTGAAAGACAAGGTTGATACTATTAGTCATAGGTGCCCTACAAGTCAATCACGTGAGTGATGGCATGTGTGATATTTATCACTTTATATTGCTTGATATATATATATATATATATATATATATATATATATATATATATATATATATATATATATATATATATATATATATATATATATATATATATATATATATATATATATATTGTGATGTCCTTGGATCTATACAATGAGAATCGGATCGTGATGAGATTACGATAATGAGACCGATTTGCCTTTAAATATAGATCATAAATAATCCCGGTCATAGGTTACTCGAGAGGTACATTGAGATAACCAGATAGACTGGTATATTGTATACCCATTCATATGATGGATGCAATTGATCTCATAGCTGCTCGTGTGTGGACACTAGGGATACAATACAAGTGCTCATTAGGGAATGAGTTCACTGATTGATCTGCTTACAGAATGCTGAATGGTTGATGATGCCTTATTGTCAAACAATGATTCCGTAGTCCAGTGGTGTATCTGGTCTTTAGACTTGAGACACTAAGGATATCCTGTATGAGTATTCCACTCTTTGATCATGTAGATATTCTTCTAAAGTTCCAATAATATTAATATATATATAGTTATATGATAACATATAAGTAGCATGATTTAAAACTTACTTATCTAATGTTGTGGATATAAACTTACTTATCTAACATTATTTGCAATAAAAGTATAATGAAAGTTAGTAATTCATAAGTTGAATTCAATCGGGTACCTACGTCCATCTAAAGACCTTTTCATCTTTTGCTATTTAATTCACAAAATCTATCCCTCTTTTATTATTTATGGTTGATCTCTCAAGAAGATCTTCTTGTACTTGTGTATTCAAAACATAACCATAACACAAACTTTCATTATCTTATCGACCATATCTTATTTTTGTTTTTCTATCTTGATTCAATCATCCATGCATATTCGAGCTTCAATTGATTAGGGAGTTATATTAGAATGAGTTATACTCGATACTGCTATTGATATAAGAGTTGCTAATATTTGTCTTGCAATTATTGTTAACATTGAAAATGTTATTTTACGTCATGCCCACCATTTGAGAATTAAAAACTCTACACCTATAGTGTTAGTCACCAAACTCAAAAGACATGGTTAGATCACTTTCAAGCTCGGAGTTGGAGCTTATATAAGAAGAATTTATGTATTTGGAAGATTTAATATGTCTAATTTTCTTCTAATAAAATTGAATTGTTCCTCATTTAATGGTTTAGTAAAAATATATGCTAATTGATGTTTTATGTTAATAAAATCTAAAGATATATCTAATTATCAATATGATCCTTAATAAAATAATATCTAATATCAATGTGTTTAGTTCTAGAGAGTTGAATGAGATTTTTTAACAAATAAATTGGACTAGTGTTGTCACACTTTATAGGAATATTTTTCAAGTAAAGTCTATGGTCTTTTAAGGTGTTTTCAACCATATTACTTATGCACATCATGTACCTGCTACTATATATTCAGCTTCGGTCATAGATAATGCAATAGAATTTTATTTATTAAAGGACCAAGAAACAATTACATGACCTAGAAGTTGACATGTTCTTCAGGTACTTTTTCTATCTATTTTATATCCAGTGAAGTCAGTATCAACATAAATAATTAATTCAAAATTTTTAGATTTTAGATAACATAATCCTATATTACGAGTTCTTTTTAAGCATCTAAAAATCATTTTAACTACTTTATATTGAGATTGCTTAGGATTGGATTGAAATATTGTACAAAGTCCAATACTATATATTATATCAGGTCTAGTTGTAGTAAGATATAGTAAGCTATCTATTATACTTCTATAAGTATTTTGATCAAAGTATTCTCCTTCATTATCCATATTTATAGAAGTACTCATTGGTGTGTTAATGGCCTTAGTACTATCTAAATAAAATTATTTTGGTAGATCCAAAGCATACTTAGTTTGATTAATAAAAGTTTCATCACCTAGTTGTTTAATTTATAATCCTAAGAAAAATATCAATTCATTTATTAAACTCATTTCAAATTCTTGACTCGTACTTTTGGCAAATGATTCACACAATGATTCATTTATAGAAATAAAAATAATATCATCAACATAAATTTAAATAATAAAAAAATTATTTTTAAAATATTTAATAAATAATGTAGTATCTATTGGGAAATCTTGGGCCAATATCATATGCGCAACGGAAGAACAGAAAACAAAATCCCTAATTCCCAAAGATATGTTCATCATTGTGTGAAGATTGGTACACAAAATCTATGAAATAGAAAACCACGTGTGAGATAGATTGTATTGCCTAGGGAGATCGTATATCCCTAAATCCCTGCAGATCTCTAGGAGAGGTTGAAGGAGTTCAAGCGCCTTCATCTCTAGCGGTGATTCATACAATAGGGTTGCGATGACGCTCCTCAAAACTCCAGGCCTACTCTAAGGTGAAGAGGGAGAGGAGAATAAGAGAGGAAGCAAAAATCTCTAGCCTATAAACTATTGAAACCCTTATATTTATAGAGGTCCCCTATCAACTTAACCCTAATGGATCCTCCTCTATTGGGTATTGGATCTCTATCCAACTACCCAAGCCTCTTAGATTAGTGGATCTCTATCCAATAAACTATCATGGTCTCTTATTGGATCTCATCCATAGGATCCAATAATTCAGGGGTTTATTGGATATCTAATAAGATAGGGGCGTCGACGGATATCTCATATCTGAACCTCTATTTATCGCAATGCCTACCATATGTATGTGACTCTTTAGGCATAATATTGAGCTAGCTATAAGTCATGTGTCAGAACTCCTTTTGGCTCAGTGAGTTTTTTGTTGAATCTCGTATTTTGATGATGAAACTACTTGATATATGTTTATGATTTAATCTGCGTTTTGAGTAACGCAGGATGCTTTGATCAGGATGAGACAATTAAAGCAGGAAAATCATGTTGTGCCGGAGGAACATGTCAGAAGATTGGACGTCGGGCCGGTGGATCGGTCGACGTATCGACAGAAGGCTTCGGGCCGTGGACTCGGGCATCGGGCCAAGTAGAGCGGGTATTGTGCCAAGGATATCGGAGTTGCGGAGTCAACTGGCCGATTGGGCAATAGGCCGCAGGAGAGGACGATGCGCCGAAGAATCAGACGAAGCGTCGAGGGACCAATGACATGCCGGACAACTTGGTTAATTGCTTAGGATTAATTGTCTCGATCGAAGTTTTGTTTTAAGTGTGCAGGATTAACTACGATGAAAGATAGACAAGCAGCAGGAGTTGCGCCGGAGTCAAGTTCATGATCACGTTGGGAGTTCGAGAGTTCGACGGAAGTACGGACGGTCGTCGGAGGTTCTGCGGGAACAGATCCGAGAAGTCCAGAAGCTTGCCAAGCGAAGCTCGTCGGAACTCGCCAAGTGGATCATCGCAAAGTCCAGGAGTTTGCCGGAAGTCCGCAGAAGCATCACCGAGGGTTCATCGGATGATCGACGGAAGTTCGCCGGAAACTCGCCGGAAGAAGCGATTGACGCATCGGAGCAAAGCTGCAGAAGTTGTCTTAGAGTTAATCGTAGTTAGCATGATGATTAAGCATGAAAATGGGAGGTGATCCCATTAGCTTAATCTTGGGGCAATTGGGCCCCTGAAAAGATTCAAAGTGGGCCGAATGGAGTGAACCATTCGGACCCTGATTGCACCAGGAGGTGCAACCGCCCCAGCCAGGAGGTGCAACCGCCTGGGCTGTGGGGGTTGGGAGGTGCAACCGCCCCAGCCAGGAGGTGCAACCGCCAGGGCTGCGAGGCTGGGAGGTGCAACCGCCCCAGCCGAGAGGTGCAACCGCCCAGAGCTCAGTCTTCGAGCTAGACTGGGCGGTGCAACCTCCTCTGCCAAGAGGTAGCACCGCCAAAGCTCAAGTTTCGAGCTCTGCCAGGCGATGCAACCACCGAGCTCAGTCTTCGAGCTCTGGCAGAGAGGTGCATCAGCCTGAGCTCAGTCTCGAGCCCTGCCAGGTGATGCAATCACCGAGCTCAGTCTTCGAGCTCTGGCAGAGAGGTGCATCAGCCTGAGCTCAGTTTGGAGCTCTGCCAGGTGATGCAACCACCGAGCTCAGTTTCGAGCTCTGCCAGGTGATGCAATCACCAAGCTCAGTCTTCGAGCTCTGCCAGGTGATGCAATCACCGAGCTCAGTCTTCGAGCTCTGGCAGAGAGAAGCAATCGCCTGAGCTCAGTCTTCGAGCTCTGCCAGGCGGTGCCACCTCTCCAGTCAAGAGGTGCAACCGCCTGATCCCAGAATTCTGGGATTTGATCGATTTGATTGTTTTGAGCTCCAAATTTGAACTGGGTTGGGGCCTATAAATACCCCACCCATTCAGCACTGAAAAGACACAGATCCACACCGAATTCTTGATCTTTTCAGTGATTCTAAGAGCTCAAATTTGTGTAAAGTCCTAAAGTTCTCCTCCTTCTGTTCTTCAAGTCTTGAGTTGTAAAGAGAGGAGAGAAAGGATCTGTAAAGGTTGTCTCCTGAGCCTGTCAAAAGGAGAGAAACTGTAAAAGGGCAGTTAGCCTTCGCCCATTGAAGGAAGGCAGCTAGTTGACGTCGGCAACCTCGTCGGTGGAGGAAGCCAAAAGTGGAGTAGGTCAAGGCTGACCGAACCACTCTAAATCTCTGGTTTGCGTTTATTTTTGAGCACTTTATCATTACTGCAAACCTCCTCCATTACTACTGCTCTCTGCGCTTTCACGAACAAGTTCTAAGTGCTGTTCTTTCAGAATCTGCATTCAAACGTAAATCGTGTTTTCGTACGATCTTCACACTGCAGTTTACGCTTACATTCGGACTCCATTTATAACTGCAAATTGCTTTCTACGTAAAACGCTTTTCCAGGTTCAAAACTGCTTTTAAACGCAAAACTACATTTAGACGTAAATCTGAGTTTAGACGTAAATCTGCGTTTAGACGTAAAACTACGTTTAGACGTAAATCTACGTTTAGACGTAAAACTGCGTTTAGACGTAAATCTGAGTTTAGACGTAAACTGCGCTTAGACGCAAAACTGCGCTTAGACGCAAACTGTGTTCAGACGCAAACTGTGTTCAGATGCAAACTGCGCTTAGACGCAATCTGCGCTTAGACGCAAACTGCACTTAGATACAAACTGAGAATTAGCTTTTGCATCATAATAGTTTTTATTGAACGAACGCAGCTTTTGGTTTTTAATCGCTGTAAGATTTCCGCTGCACTAATTCACCCCCCCCCCTCTTAGTGCTCTCGATCCTAACAATTGGTATCAGAGCGGGGTATCTCTCATTTCGGATTTACACCCGAGAGAAATGGCTCTTCAAGAGGGCTTTTCGGTCTTTCGTCCACCGTTCTTTAACGGATTGGACTACACTTACTGGAAAACTCGAATGAGAGTTTTCTTGATTTCTCTAAATCTGGATTTATGGAATATCGTTGAAAATGGTTTTCAACTTCCCTCTAAACCGACGAACGAATGGTCGGATTTAGAGAAGAAGTATTTTTCTTTAAACGCAAAGGCTATGAATGCCTTATTTTGCGCTTTGGACAAAAATGAGTTCAATCGGGTTTCTTTGTGCGAAACGGCTTTCGATATTTGGCGCACTCTTGAAATCACGCATGAGGGAACTAGTAGAGTCAAAGACTCGAAAGTTAATATTTTACTGCATGATTTCGAGCTTTTTCATATGAAACCAAGCGAAACCATTGTTGACATGTACACCCGTTTTACGGATGTCGTCAATGGTTTAAATTCACTTGGTAAAAGCTTTTCGGATTTTGAACTCGTTAACAAAGTTTTGCGCTCACTTTCTAAAACTTGGGATTCAAAAGTAACTGCTATTCAAGAATCGAAAAAATTGAACCAATTTCCACTTGAAGAACTAATTGGTTCATTGATCACATATGAAATGACGTGCAATGCACGTGAAGAACTTGAGAACCACCTTCCAAAGAACAGGAAGGATTTGGAACTCTGGACAAATGAATGCCACTTGAGCGATGACTCAAGTGATGAGGACAATGATGAACAAAACAACCTTCCAAAGAACAGGAAGGATTTGGGACATAGAACATTTGAAGACCACTCGAGCATAAGCTCAAGTGATGGTGAACTTAAACTACAAATGAAACGAAAATTAAAAAGCAAAAAGAATCAAACTACTTGCTTTAAACGCAAGAAGAAGAACAAAAATTGGGATGAATCGAGCTCCTCCGAAGAAGAGAAAGTCAACAAAAGCAAGGCGGCAAACTACGCCTTAACAGCCTACAATGATGAGGTAATCGAAATCCCCCTAATTTATTTTGAAATTACTTGATGCTTTCATGATGTATTTTTCTCTTTTAGTTTAGAATTAATTTTCTTAAAAATTACATGTTTAAAAAAAAAAAAGGGGAAAAATTATTATGATCATACTAAGTAATTTCGAAAATGATAATATTGCATATTTTATGATAAACAAATAAAATGATCTTGATTGAAAATATGAAATCATGGTTAAGAAGTAATAATGTGCATTACATTAATTTCCATTGTTATTTCTCGATTTTGATTAAAGATCATGTTTGATTTGAAGAAATGCATAATGATGAAATTAAATATTTCGATTGACAATTTCATGCATGAGATATACATGATGATTTTTGTGATTGATGGTTTTATGATGAAATTCATTTTACGATCCTAAACGTTGATGCATGTTTTCATTTGACATAAATGAAAAGGCATGCTAACATGAAATCGATCACTTAAGATGAAACACTTAAAAAAGGGGAGAAATATATGAATTGATGCTATAAACACTATGCTATGATTATCCCATGCTTGCATCACCAAGAAATATATGATTGCTATCATTGCTATATGCCCTGTATCAAGATATCAAACAAAATCTTGCTTCACAGTTTTACGCATTGATATCTTACCACATGATGAAATGCTACAATTGATGAACACTTGAAATGTAATCCTCTATCTTATTGATTTTTCAATAAATCTATGCTTGTCATACATGAATTTATTGAATGTAATTTTGAGGATGATTTCAGATTTGACAAATGCTTGATTCGTATTTACGATATAAGATACACTTTAAATATGAATCATGCATCAATCATGTTAAATGCTTCAATCATTTTCTATCTCTAGAGTTCTCGATTTTGATGAAATATAAGTGATAAATTCATTTATGATATCTTGTAAATCACTTGAATTATGAATGAGTTTTTTTTTTTTTTTTTATGATGCGTTAAAAGAATCACTTAAAAAGAAAATGCTTTTCCCATCTGATCGAGATTAATGATTTCATGATATTTTGTGAATCTCGAAATTAATTTTAATGACTTGATTATGAATTTCAAGTTAATGATTTGATTTGAATCATAATCTTGATCTTGCAAAATTGAAGTCACAAATAATATCCTGTGGTATTCATGAATTGATACTCACAATATGAAAGCATTGATATTCATGACTTGAATTGGATTGAAACATTGTATGCTTAAATTAATCATTCTCCTATGTTTCAAAAATTCCTTAAATGCCTTATGTGATGATTGAAAACTAACTTGCTTTATGATGAATCACGAATCATAACTTGATCTATGATGCCTTGAAATGATTAAAATATTTAATACTTTTATGCTCTACCCCCTACTTTCTTCCTGTTTTCAATGATAAAATGGGGAGAAGTTTTGATCATGCATGGCAGGATATAATTTGACAAAATTGATACCATCATGATATGAAACATTTATGATGTGCAATTATGCATGCAATACTTGCTTTCTAATTATGATGTGATGTATTGCATATGATGTAAATCATGATCTAAAATGCTATGAGTGCCAAGTTACACAGTTTGAGAAGAAATTGCTATATTGAAACATTAATGTAATTATGAATGGTGATATGATATCATGCATGTAATACTTCAACTTATGATAATGATGCATGCAATGATAAAATATTCATGATGAAAAATTGTCTTGACATTCATAACTTGATTATTCATCCTTTGTCATGATTTTGAAATCGTTGTAAAAGGAAAAAAGAAGTACAAAACTGTATTCTCTCTTCCTTTTTTACAATGACAAAGGGGGAGATAGCTAGCTTGTACAAGTCAAGAAGATGCAAAAACTTGACTGCTTGCTTGCCTATCTTAAGTAGCAAAGATTGCTAACTTGCTCATTTCAAGAAGAAAAATTGTCTTCTTGAACATCACTATCTTGAATATCTTAGTTGAAGCAAAACTTGCAATTTGCACATTGCAATAGGAAGTAAGAATCATGAGCTTACACAAGAAAGCTATCTTGTATTTGCTTTCGAAATTTTTGCTAGCTTATATATTGTGAAATTTGTATATCGTAAAAATTGCTAGCTTGCTGGTCTAAAGAGAAGCAAAAAGTTGCTATCTCAAAAGAGGCAAAAATGCTAACTTGCGCATCTAGCAAAGTGAGCAAAATTTTCAAGAAGCAAGAGTTGCCTTCTTGAACATCTCTAATTTGCTAGCTTACATGATGTAGAACTTGCTATCTTATATGCTATAAAACTTGCATATCTAAAACTTGATAGCATGAATGTTCTAAGCATGATGAAATACTTGCTAAATCTTCTAGCTCCAAAGATTGCATTATGATAAAACTTGATACTATGTTTTTCATGCAATGAATTGAACCAATATCACAAACACTTGATTGTGGTACTTCTCCTTTTTGTTGATGACAAAGGGGGAGAAGTATGTTGATGACATGACATGTGATGCATAAGTTTATGCATATGTTCATGTTGACGTGTTGCAAGTATTCATGATGAATATTGCAATGACTTGAATTCAGGTTGAATTCAAGGTTCTATCAATATGGCATATTGATAGGGGGAGTTTGTTTAAACTCCGGGAGTTAAGTTTAACTCCGTCATCAAGTGGTTGTCATCATCAAAAAGGGGGAGATTGTTGAATCTCGTATTTTGATGATGAAACTACTTGATATATGTTTATGATTTAATCTGCGTTTTGAGTAACGCAGGATGCTTTGATCAGGATGAGACAATTAAAGCAGGAAAATCATGTTGTGCCGGAGGAACATGTCAGAAGATTGGACGTCGGGCCGGTGGATCGGTCGACGTATCGACAGAAGGCTTCGGGCCGTGGACTCGGGCATCGGGCCAAGTAGAGCGGGTATTGTGCCAAGGATATCGGAGTTGCGGAGTCAACTGGCCGATTGGGCAATAGGCCGCAGGAGAGGACGATGCGCCGAAGAATCAGACGAAGCGTCGAGGGACCAATGACATGCCGGACAACTTGGTTAATTGCTTAGGATTAATTGTCTCGATCGAAGTTTTGTTTTAAGTGTGCAGGATTAACTACGATGAAAGATAGACAAGCAGCAGGAGTTGCGCCGGAGTCAAGTTCATGATCACGTTGGGAGTTCGAGAGTTCGACGGAAGTACGGACGGTCGTCGGAGGTTCTGCGGGAACAGATCCGAGAAGTCCAGAAGCTTGCCAAGCGAAGCTCGTCGGAACTCGCCAAGTGGATCATCGCAAAGTCCAGGAGTTTGCCGGAAGTCCGCAGAAGCATCACCGAGGGTTCATCGGATGATCGACGGAAGTTCGCCGGAAACTCGCCGGAAGAAGCGATTGATGCATCGGAGCAAAGCTGCAGAAGTTGTCTTAGAGTTAATCGTAGTTAGCATGATGATTAAGCATGAAAATGGGAGGTGATCCCATTAGCTTAATCTTGGGGCAATTGGGCCCCTGAAAAGATTCAAAGTGGGCCGAATGGAGTGAACCATTCGGACCCTGATTGCACCAGGAGGTGCAACCGCCCCAGCCAGGAGGTGCAACCGCCTGGGCTGTGGGGGTTGGGAGGTGCAACCGCCCCAGCCAGGAGGTGCAACCGCCAGGGCTGCGAGGCTGGGAGGTGCAACCGCCCCAGCCGAGAGGTGCAACCGCCCAGAGCTCAGTCTTCGAGCTAGACTGGGCGGTGCAACCTCCTCTGCCAAGAGGTAGCACCGCCAGAGCTCAAGTTTCGAGCTCTGCCAGGCGATGCAACCACCGAGCTCAGTCTTCGAGCTCTGGCAGAGAGGTGCATCAGCCTGAGCTCAGTCTCGAGCCCTGCCAGGTGATGCAATCACCGAGCTCAGTCTTCGAGCTCTGGCAGAGAGGTGCATCAGCCTGAGCTCAGTTTGGAGCTCTGCCAGGTGATGCAACCACCGAGCTCAGTTTCGAGCTCTGCCAGGTGATGCAATCACCAAGCTCAGTCTTCGAGCTCTGCCAGGTGATGCAATCACCGAGCTCAGTCTTCGAGCTCTGGCAGAGAGAAGCAATCGCCTGAGCTCAGTCTTCGAGCTCTGCCAGGCGGTGCCACCTCTCCAGTCAAGAGGTGCAACCGCCTGATCCCAGAATTCTGGGATTTGATCGATTTGATCGTTTTGAGCTCCAAATTTGAACTGGGTTGGGGCCTATAAATACCCCACCCATTCAGCACTGAAAAGACACAGATCCACACCGAATTCTTGATCTTTTTAGTGATTCTAAGAGCTCAAATTTGTGTAAAGTCCTAAAGTTCTCCTCCTTCTGTTCTTCAAGTCTTGAGTTGTAAAGAGAGGAGAGAAAGGATCTGTAAAGGTTGTCTCCTGAGCCTGTCAAAAGGAGAGAAACTGTAAAAGGGCAGTTAGCCTTCGCCCATTGAAGGAAGGCAGCTAGTTGACGTCGGCAACCTCGTCGGTGGAGGAAGCCAAAAGTGGAGTAGGTCAAGGCTGACCGAACCACTCTAAATCTCTGGTTTGCGTTTATTTTTGAGCACTTTATCATTACTGCAAACCTCCTCCATTACTACTGCTCTCTGCGCTTTCACGAACAAGTTCTAAGTGCTGTTCTTTCAGAATCTGCATTCAAACGTAAATCGTGTTTTCGTACGATCTTCACACTGCAGTTTACGCTTACATTCGGACTCCATTTATAACTGCAAATTGCTTTCTACGTAAAACGCTTTTCCAGGTTCAAAACTGCTTTTAAACGCAAAACTACATTTAGACGTAAATCTGAGTTTAGACGTAAATCTGCGTTTAGACGTAAAACTACGTTTAGACGTAAATCTACGTTTAGACGTAAAACTGCGTTTAGACGTAAATCTGAGTTTAGACGTAAACTGCGCTTAGACGCAAAACTGCGCTTAGACGCAAACTGTGTTCAGACGCAAACTGTGTTCAGACGCAAACTGCGCTTAGACGCAATCTGCGCTTAGACGCAAACTGCACTTAGATACAAACTGAGAATTAGCTTTTGCATCATAATAGTTTTTATTGAACGAACGCAGCTTTTGGTTTTTAATCGCTGTAAGATTTCCGCTGCACTAATTCACCCCCCCCCCTCTTAGTGCTCTCGATCCTAACATTTTTATCTCCATAATAATTAAATTAACTAATCGATTGCACACGTACCAGGCCACTACGCCGTAGTCCCCAGACGATACAGGTGAATCTAATCCATTGGGCATATATGTCCTCAGTTACCATGTACTTATAATCTCTCATCCATCTAACATTTCAAAGACCGTATACTGGATATGGTGCTATCAGACTCATACGGTTTCTATTCGAGTTTCGCTCTAATCGGATTCTCCCGAATAACTCTTTCTCTCTTGATCCGAACCCTGGCCAGGGATTTGTTTGAGCAAGAACATATGAGACATTCCTCTCGTGACATCGAAATTGGATGATCCTCTATCAACACTCAATAGCTCTTATAAAGTTTGACTACCACTTCCGATGATCGATTTTGTTAGATCTGGGATATCCAAACCTATAAATCTAGTATCAAAGAGTGAAGTACTCTAAACCTATATATACATGATTCAAATATGACTATCATGATAATAAAAACTAAATGGAAACATTATTTTCTCGATATTCCATTGACATGTCTTTAAAGGTATTGGCACACCACTTTTCTTGAGACTAGTTCAATAATTATAGTTAGATCAAACTAAAAACTAATATGGTGTTTAATATTTCAGGTTGGACTAAAGAGGTTGGTCTTTCCTTAAGAGATTATTGGGGCAAATGTTCTTTAGTGTGACTTAAAGTTCATTCTATATTGGTGACCCCTACATCAATGAGTTGATTGTTGTTAAGGAATTAATCATATTGCAATGGATGCTGATTACCTTATCAAAGATCTTGTTGTTAAGGAATTTTATTTGTGACTCATGAGGCTGATTGTGCTAGTCATAGTCCATGTGAAGAACAAAACATAAAAGTTTTTGTTTTCGGAAAAAAAAAAGAAAGAAAGAAGAAGAAAAAAACCTTATGATTTTGTTGATCGTAATGGATGCCGCTAAGTTGTTGTATATCATGCTATTGCATTTTACATTTCTAGTAAGTTCATGTCATTCCTCAAAAACATTTGATAGAACTGAACCGATTGGAGAACAACTCTGAGGAAAAATCGAAATACTCATCTACCTATTTCCATAGTTCATGTTTAGAGTGAAATACACATATTTTTCTAAAAAAAATGTTACTAATATTATCTTTTTCTCAATGTCCATTTTTATTTTGTTTTTTTTTTTAGTGCTCTCGAAGACTCTTTTATTTTATTTTATTTTATCTAATTTCCTTTCTTATCAAACAACCCCATTCAACTGAGCCAGATTTAATCAACCCAAAATTTTGAATAAAATTATCAAATCTTTATCTGTTAAAATTAATAAAAGCATAAAATAATTATATAAAATTAATCTTCAAATTATCATTAAATTTGAAGTATAAATAATAGTATAAAAAAATACAAAAAATTGTATTATTGAATATAAATTAAAATGTAATATAATGATATGATTACTATATTTTAAATAAAAAAATAACATCTAAAAATATCAAATTTTAAGAAAATTCTCTTTAAAATGACTTGCAAAGGGCTAAAAATGACTATTTTTATATTTTTCAAGCTTTAAAATAGTTAGTCTTATTTTTTAAATGTTGTTCAAATTAAGGTAAATTAATTCAAAATTATTTTGGATTAATAACCACTTGAATATTATCTAATAAGGTTTTCTAAAGTTTTGAAAAGAAATTCTTTTGAACCCTCAGCCACATTATCTTTTAATGGGAGTAAACTATTTTTAGGGTCACAATTAAAATAAGTATAACCTCATTTAGAAATAGTGTAACACAAATTTATTTTATCCAAAAATAGCAAAATTTTGCCAAAAAAAACCTTAGAAATATCTAATGAGCTCTAAATGGTAACTTTTTTTTTTTTTTAATTTTAGGACCATTACAAGACATATTTTCAGTTAATTCAACCTTAAACAGTAATTTTTTTAAATTTGTGATCAATTTAAGCTAAAATTACAATTTTTTTGGCCAAAATTTTTATGAAGCCTTAAATGACTAGTTTTCTATTTTTGGCCTTTTGAAATTTTATTTTCAATTAATTTAGTTCTTAAAATATTTTTATTTTGACCAATTTAAGGTGAATCTAGAATCAATTGGGGACAAAAAATTATTCAAATATTATCAAATATCATTTTATGAAGTTTTAGGGAAAAAGAAATGTAGACCTAAGTTGCACTATTTTTGAATGGGGTCACACTTTTTTTGGATCATATTAAAAAATAATTTAACCCGTTTAAAAATAATATAATTCTTCATCTACATATCTATTTATTTAAATTTTTTCTATTTTATTGTTAAAGAGGTTAAATTTTATATTTCAAGTAAAAGGTTATAATTTCTATTTTAATTTTTAATCAATTTAAGGTGAACAAAGAATTTGGGTCAAGAAATCACTTAAATATTATCAGAAATAATTTTATAAAGCCTTCTTCTACACGACTACACAAAAGTAGACTGACTCACTTTAGCAGCCACAAATATCAGAACAGATACGTTTGGAATGGAAGAAATGAATGAAGAAAATGTGTTTAGAAAAATACAAGATAATAATGCATTAGAACAATCTGGAGAATTAGAAATCACTGACCTTTTAGTCACCAACATGTAGGAAATTAAGATCCAAGACTACTTCCAAAGTCCATCACGCATGGGTTTATCACCCTTGTTAATCAAAATAAGATGGAACAACAGAATATGCCACTAATTGGTGGTCATTCTTTCACAACTTTATAGAATCATCAACAAAAAGATCTAAGAAAGAAAGAGTATCACTTCACACGTGTTATACTTGGGCACACACCCTAAAAAGAGAACAAAAAGACATGGAAGTCAATCACCATAAAGAAATAGAAGGGGCAAGTCACACTTTGAATTGTTTTTGTTTGATTACATATTTAATTGGGTTGCCGCAAGACCATCCAGTAAAACAATTAATAAAAGATTAACCTTGCTGGTACTCAGATAGCAAAGTAGAGCATGTCATTTCTGATGTGTCGTATCACATTTAAGCTCCTTCACAACTTGACAATGGAGTTCCACAAAAAGAAAATTCTTTACAGCAGCCACTATAACATTTAACTGCTTTCAGTGATGTAAATCTCTCTGATTCTGAAGAATATGAAGAAGCATCAGACGTGTATTTGGATTTGTCATATACCTATGCTCTTTTAACCTGTCAAACATCTGCAGAGAATAAACCTCAGAGTCAACTAATGCCTATTATAAAAACAAGAGTAGAGTAGAGTGATTAAAACGTAAAAGTTATTTTGGACTCTGTTTCTTAAAATCCTACAGAACATGAAGGCACACCTCATAACTCCGTGTGTGTGTGTGTGTGTATGTGTGTTACATGGATCCTAAGTTAGAATGATACATAGGTAGCTTCCAAGTTCACCTAGAACCAGGTAGTTTCCACCCTAATTACTAACAAAAAGTTATTAGTAATTTAGTAGTGGACCTACTTTTTTCTGGATCAGTGATTTAAAAAGCGCTAGATACCAAAAGGCACCAAGGGCCCAAAAAGCTTTAGGCGCTAAGTGCTCGCCCGAGTGAAACGAGACTCTCTGAAATATTAAAATATAAAAAATATATAATATAATTGATAAATATGTTTATTTAAATAAAATATGATATTAAATTAAAAAGATCTAAAGTACCAAGATCTAAAAAAATCTTTTAGTAACAAAAATATCAAAAAGACTCAAAACACTAACGTTTTAAATAAACAAAGATTAGCAATGTTAAAATCTATATTATCAATCTAGTAAATAGAGATTACTTTATATAGTAGTTAACAATCTACTGTTAACAGTATATTATTTATAGTTAACAATAGTTAGAGAGGGAGAAAAGAACTATTTATTAATAGTAAGGGGATAAAATTGTCACCGACAATGTTGAAAGTGACAAGGAGAGGCAACGGTAAGAAGCTGGCAATAGTAGCAGCGGTGAGAAGCTGGCAGTAGAAGCGGAGGATTAGTTTAAGACAGTTGCGACAGCACTACAAACGACAGTAGCGGAAGCGGCAACGACAGAAACTGCAGACGGCAGCAGCGATAGTAGCGGAAGCTACGGATAACAACAGCGAAAGTTCCAAAGGGAGTCCGTCAGTGGCGGAGGAACCAGTGGTCCTCTCCCTCGACAGGTTGAGGAATTGCACACGGAGCGACGACGGAAGGAAGCTATGGGCTCTTGCGAGGCCATCAAACCTGTTCGTTGGCGACAGAGGAAGGCTCGGTCTGCTGCATCTGCGACGGAGGCAGTAACAGAAAGCGTCGGTGGCGGAGGCAAAAACAACGCTAGGGTTGGCTCAGGGTCGCGCAACCGTAAAGTGCCGCTTTTGAGGGTAAGTAACTATGTTAGTTGGTTTAATCAAACCAACTAACTACTATCGAACCAAACTAGACTTAAAAGTTTGGTTTGATTACCTTATTTGAACCAATTATGATTTAAAGCTTTCAATTATGATTTAAAAGTTCAGGTCATCTAAAACTATTTAAAGCTTTCAATTAAGATTTGACGATATACCAGGTAACAAAATATTCCTAAAAAGAAGAAAACCACTGTAGTTATAAAAATGTCTGTCTGATTTGAATCATTAATTACTGTAGAGGATGCAAATTTGCATAGAAAACACAAGGCTTTGGATCATGGATGAGGAATTGGAAGCAAGGTTCTAGGCACTATATCATGTCTTTTTTTCTAAAAAAGTTTAAATGTGGCAATAATATCTGTAATTTTGACACAAAAGGATGGCAACACAGATAATAATTTTACAATATCCATTAACATTGAAGTTAATGAAATTAGAAGAAAAAGTTTTTGATGCAAGCAGAGGGCAAACTTGCAACTCCAAAAAATAGTAGTCACTGGTGAAGAAACCAACCATAGTATTTTAACATTAACAAAGGTGTGCATTTGCCACAGAAGAATAAGAATACAAATGACCAATAGCAATAAGCAAAAGATTGCTTACTTGAACGAAGCCGTGTGATAGGAATTTCTTGCAACTCCCTTCTGATGCACAGCCACTCACCAAGCAAAGACATCAATGCCAAACCAGTGACATTAACAACCCACCAGGTAATGGAAGATGGCCAACCTCCATATATAATGCATATAAAGAGATGAATAATGTAGAGGGTAGCTGAAAAGTCCAAGCACTTTTTGGCTCTTTCTACCAAATATAGCAAATAAATTGCCCTGCTCAAGAAAGAAGAGGTAAATTAAGGAATAAATTCTGTCATCAGCATTCACCAAGCATGTTTAGTTTTAAAAACTTTAAATATTATTTAAGTAGCCTATTGAAACGTACCTATGCTAATGCAACAGCGTGCCTAGATAATCAACTTATTATCTACTCTTCCATCACTTTTTTAGTTCGGAACATTATACACTTAAGAAAATTGAACTTTTGAGACCTCCATAATCAAGATGTATTATGACTTGTAAAATCATTCTCAAACTCATAGATCCATTGTGAGACAAGGAAGAAAGTTCCCATATCGATATATTAGGAAAAAGAGTACACAGTAGGTATCAAAGGAAGAGGTAACTTTGACATTATCATGTATGAGCATATATATTCATGTACGAATATATGTATGATAAAACATGCACACATGTCTAGGGAACATAGCATGGACTTCCAGTACGCACTATCCTAGATACCAAAACACCCCTGTAAAAGACAAGACTAATCAATAATATAACAAGCTGCTCTTCACCATAATATTCAAATGTACTTTGCTAAAGAGATTTTAGTCTAGGAACACCTGATACCTATATGACAAATCCAAGGTATAATGTTGTTGGTTATAAGCAGCCTTTCCTTTTGAAGGCAAATCCTACTAAGCTACCAATTTATTTGGAAGAAAATTGAATTCCTACCAAAGCAGTAAAAAAGATGGGTAAATGGCAATTGTCGAAGGTAAGCTAATGGTAATCTTGCACTGATCAAGACATCAGATAACGGATAAAAATCACAAAATATTAGAGAATATGAGCACTGAAGTCAATGGTACACTAGTACCAATTAGTATTGAATGTAGAATTTGCTGCCTTCTTCCCTTTAGTATCATCAGATGAACTTTAATGTCTACACATAACTATCAATATCTAATGGCAAAAAACAAAATAATGTAGATAGGTAAACTATTTCATCCACACAATATACTTGCAAATACAGAACTGCCAAGAAATAATATTTTAATTTAGAGACGAATCTGTTTTTCCTAAACATGTGACGTGACAAATCATTGTTGTTATTGTTGTCATTGTTTTTCTTTTGTTGTTTCCATTGTATTATCAATCCATGTGTCTTTTGTAAGACTATGTTAGTACCATGAGAAGCAAACCATGAATAATGCACAGCAAGAACTACTTGAAAGCCGTCAATGACTTTCTATAGCGATATCAAAGAATCTTTTTCTCTTGATAATAATATGAACTAAGAACTAGATATATCTTGTAAAGTCACTTTCATGAGTCATGTAATGCATAAAACGTCCTTATTCTTACTAGCCAAGTGTAGGCCTTGTTTTTTCAAGGCAAAAAGAAAGCATTACAATACCAGATAAGGGCATTCTGTATCAAGAAAAAAACATAGAGTCATGAAGAAAGCTGTGAATAACAATATGTAACTCATAGTAGTTAGAAGTTATAAATACATTTCTTAAGTAAGAAATAAATGTTATAGTTAGGGACTCGAATGAGCTGCTATGGAGCAGTTTGTAGGGAAATATTAAAGATATTTCAGATGTGTATGGCATGAAAATTCGGCCTCCATCATACAAATTACTGTTCAAGAAAGATAGGTGAATCTGAGAGGACTGCCTCATTACAGCCAAATATCATTGGACAAAACAAGTGAAAGTTGAGAGCATGGATTATGATAAATACTTTTGTTTCGCAAGCCAAAGGTCCCTAGAGTTAAAGAACCACAAAAACTGGAATTGCTATTCATTAAATATCAATGGCAACTCACAGAACTAACAGTAGTGATGTGTGTAAACTTGAATATAACATCGAAACACATATTTCAGACCACATGTTCAACGGAGCCAAATTACTATTTGGAGGCAAGCGTAAAATGAACAATAAATATAAAGAGTTCAAAAGGAACATCAGTTTCAGAAAGATAACTCCGAAGGTTTGAACAAAATGATATGCAAAATCAAGAAACATGATATTTTTACCCAGCGAGGGAGCTGAGAAGGAACGAAACAATGGCGCACCACCCTGTGACGGTGGAAGCTGTGAGCGTCGAGAAATCGAAGAAGTACATGAGGCTCATCTGGGAAACCCGCGTCCCCACAAGAATGGCCATGAACGATCCGAGGGTCAGATAGTACAAGCACTGAAAGCAGACGATCTGCGACACGATGAGCCACGGATCCCACACGATCGCCCCATAGAACATGACTCCTCCTCTCGCTCCAAAACCCTACCTTTCTTATGTTTGCTCTCTAATTCAGAGCAAGAACCATCTGAATCAAGACTCAGCAACAGACAGCTTCCAGTTCTCCTTTCAAACGATCGAACGGAGAAACAGACCAAAGCCTCGACAATTCTCCAACACAATTTCCAGATTTAAGATGTCGAAGAAGAACAAAAGCCAACGCTAGCAAGATCGGGATCCAATCCCCGGAGCGAACCACGAAGATCTGTGCTGAGATGAAGAGGAGATCGGAACGAAGAGAAGTCCCCAGCGCAATCTCCAGATCTCAGGTGTAGGATTTGGAATCGCAGGGAAGAGGCGAGACTGCGAGATTCGTGTTTGCCCTCTCACTTCCGCCTGCCTTGTGATGAGAGACGCGGCCAGCGTGGGGCCCACATAAAATGACGCATCCGGTCAACCACTCCTTCCGTCCCCTCGAAGGACTGGTACGCGTATGGGTAGTTTCGTCCGAGGTGTTAAAAATATCTTTAGCCGTGTTTTGTGTGTATATTTGATTTATTTTTTAGGGCAAAATAAGAATATCTTCAAATCCATAAGGCTTTTTCTTTTATATATATATATATATATATATATATATATAAAGATAAATGATGAAAAATTTACAATAGATATTTTTATTAGATTATAATATTGAATGGCTCACAAACACCTCAATCGTTGTGATCTACATGATGAACAGATTAATTTTATCTATAAGATGATACTGAGGAAAATAATAGAAGATAAAAATAATTATTGTAAAAGTTTTATTGAAAAAGAAGTGAAGAAGTTTTATTGAAATAATTTTAACATGAATATATTAACATGTCCTTCTCTCTATACATATTAGAAGAGAGAATGTGAGTTTGCTAGGCAAATGACTCTGATACCACGAGGAAAATAATAAAAGATAAGAATAATTATTATAGAAGCTTAATTGAAGAAGAAGTGAAGAAGCTTTATTGAAATAACTTTAGTTTGAATACATTAACATCTCCTTTTCCTATTTATACATAGGAGAGAGGATTTTCTTCAACATAATAAAAGATTTTCCTCAGTAGAATGATTTTCTCATATGAGAAAATCTTATCTTCTATTGTTCATCAATGGCATCTTCATAAAAGTCTTATTAGAAAGAAGCTTCAAACCTTCACAAAGCATTTCAATAATGACAATTTCTTTTTCTTCTTCCACAAATATTTGCTAGTTATGATCAAGAATGACTTCTACATGCCTGTGATGTAACAGAGGAAGGGAAATGTAGTGAGTGTGTAAGAGAAGACAGATTCATGATGCTTTCAAAAACACTGGTCTGCTTTGATCGAACCTACACATAAGTGGATTATGATACGAGGCATCAGTCCAAGTCCACAATTCCAAAATTGGAGAGAAGGATCTTTAGCTGTTGAACCAGGCTTGCACCTGTTGCATACTCTGTCAGCAAGCCTACTGCAAATCCAAACATTGCCCATCTGCAAGATCGCACAGAAACAGAAACTGGTGATTGAAATATCCTTTAGAACAAGCAACAGAAACCCATGGAGAAGTTGATGGGGTAGCAGAATTTAATTTCATGGGTTGTAATAAATGACATCAAGAAAGAAAATTATGATAAACCAGTTGGTAAAATCTCACGGTAAGGATTAGAATATTTGATTGATACTAGAAATTCTTATGTATAAACTGTAAGTATAAAAACTTTGGTTACGCTTGTGTTATGTAAAAAATTGTAATGCTAAAGATTAAAATCAAATAATAATACATCAAATATAAGATAAAGTCATTCAATTTATATGTACATCGTCGTCCAATCCGAAAGCTGCACCAATATCGATTTATAAGAAAAACTAGATTCGTCTTCTCATCTCTTATTATCCCTCACAAGATCGTTATAAACGATATATTAGGATTAAGAATAGATATGTAATCTCAATAACCGATTGTTTAAAGTCTTATCCTTTTATACACAAGAGCATAGGGTCTAAAATGATAACTACGAGAGTCTTTATCATCTCTTAATGAATTCTATCATAATTAGATTTTCTTTCTATTGATCGATAATTATAATCAAATCTATATGCCCGTCCATATAATAGAGGCAGTTGGTTTTATAACTGCTTGTGTGTGAACACTAGGAATATAGTGTAGATGTTCATTGGAGAATGAATTCACTGAATAATTCACTCATAGAATATTGGATGGTTAATGATATCTCATCATCAAACAACGGTTTTGTGGTCTTAGTTGTGTGTATAGTCTTTAGACTTGAGACACCAAGGATGTCCTGTATGAGTATTCTGCTCTTTGATACCGAACTTATAGGTCTTGAGATTCCAAATATAGCACAATAGGTCATCGGGAATAGTAGTCAATCTTACGAGAGCAATTGAGTACCAATAGAGGATCATTCACTCTCAATGTCATAAGAGGAATATTTCGTGTATTCTTACTCAAATAAATCTATGACTAGGGTCATTCAGATTAAGGGAGAATGAGTTCTTTAGAAAAATCCGATTAGAGCAAGACTCGAGAAGATTCCGTATGGGGCCAATAACACCACACCCGGTATTCGATCTCTAGAATATTAGATGGATGAGGGACTACACATATATAATAATTGAGTATAGACAAGTCCAATGGATTAGATTCTTTTATACCATCTGGGGACTATGGCGTAGTGGCTTAGTACGTTTATAGTCGAGTTAATGAATCATAAAGGGATGATAATTTACTAAATCGAAAGGAGTTCTGAGTCAAAAGGAGTTTTGACAAATGCAACTCACGGCCAGCTTGGTATTGGGCCTAAAGGATCATACACAAATAGTGGATGACATGACAAATAGAGGTTGAGTATGTGATATCCAATAAATCCTTATTTTATTGGATTTATTAGGTGAGACCTAATAAAAACTTAGAGTGCATAATTTAATAGAGATCTAATTTTCATTAAGCTAGGGATAATTGGATGGAGATCCAGTATCCAATATGCTAGGATAATTGAATGAAAATATAGTACCCAATATAATAGGATCCATTAGGGTTTATTGTAGGAGCTCTCTATAAAAGAGGATGTGGGACTAAAAGGGTTATAAGGCTGGACCCTTTAGCCACCACCTCCCTAACTCCTCTCATTGCTTCTCCTTAGTCGACTACCCCTCTCTTTGGTGTGAGAGGGTAGCAAGAAGGACTACCCCTATTGCGTTTGTGGTAGTGCATGAAAGCGAGGAAAGAACATGTCGTGAGAGAAGGTGTGTTACCGCTTCATCCTATCACGTGAATCACCGCTAGAGAGGAGAACACGAGATCTCCTTCATCCACAGACTGAGATTTGTAGAACAGGGATATACGAGTTCCCTTAGGTGAGAGCATATCACGAATCTTATGTAGTTTTCGGTTTCATGAGTTTATCTCTCCCGATCGTCGTACCATTTGATATAAATTTATTTTTGAAAAATCGATTTCTATTTTATTTTTCGAGGCGGTGCATATGATGCTCTTCCAAGTTTTTCAACAATAGTATTGTTACATTTAGGTATATAATCATAAACTATATAGATATCTAAAATATTATCATCTTATCCTATAACATAATTACTCGAAATAGATTCTTTTTTATGATTATCTATATCTCTTAATTATGTGTCATTATGAATATTAATTTTTTTATATCATTTAATATTAATTTTATAAGTTATTAGGTTAGATCACTTTAACGACTATAAAATCAATATAATAATATAAAAGATAATAAAAAATATTTTATAAATATTAAAATATTCATTGTAGTTCACATCTTATAAGTCTACTATCCTAGGTCACTTTGATAGCTACCAATCAGAGAAAACTTAAGGATATGAGTTACAAATAATATTTAATAATTTTTTTTCAATCTAATGTATGTTGAAATAGTTCAAAAATAATAAAATAATAATCATAATAATTATTAAATATTAATCAATATAAAAAAATCATATGATAATTATAATTATAAAAAATCATATATCATACTTAAAAAAAACAAATATTATTTCATAATTTTAAATATATATATATATATATATATATATATATATATATATGAATAACTAAATAAATATCTAAAAATAATAACTATATTTTAAATTATTAAATATAAAATTTTATCAATATGTTATATAAGAAAACTATAAAGACAAATAATAATTTATATTTTTTTAAAAATTCATATGAAACTTTTAGATTAATCAATCCTATTTAATTGGGCTACCCAAATTGAGCACATATATTTTGAGCCAACCACATGCTAAATTAGGTCCGTCAAAAATTAAAGTTGATCAAAGTAAAAAATTGATCAAAATTTAATTAATCAGATCTAAATCTAATCAAACAATCAAAATATAATCATGATTAGGTCTGATAAAAATATTTGATTAAAATAAATTAAATTAGTCAATTTTATAATTGAGGACATAAGAGAAATCTTTAAGTTTTGAAGAACAAAATTATAATTTTATGTTAAATATAATAAAAATATCCAATTTATGAAGGGCATAACTGAAAAATGAATTTAAGAACATAGATTAGAATTATTTAATTTTTTTGAGGCGTAAAAAGATCATTTTAATTAAAAATTTCCTAAAATCTCTCTTGCAACCGTTGTAGTTGCTTTTCACCTTGCCCATATATGCAAGTCTCACCAGCGATGTAGTAATCGTCTATCGCTTGCACACTACCCGTGGTAGCATGATTGTTCTCACACAACTAACTAGGAACCTCACCATCATCGTATCGTGCCATAATGCTCACGCGTGGTTATGCATCAACCAACGACTACACCATCATCATGCCCACGTGTGTTGTGCATCGACTAGTGACCACATCGTGACTGTGTAGTGTTGTGCCACCATGCCAACCTGCGATTATGCACACGCTCTGATTATCGACCCCAACGATTATCGTGACGTGTAGTTGTGCTCACACTTTTGCTTGTTCAATTGCTAGAATTTGATGTCTAATTGATGCCGACCACAGCCAGAAATGCCACCATAATGGCATTACTACAGTTGTCACATTAGTTGCTAATAATGACACTACTATAATCGCTGCAATCACTACAGGTAGTGGCACTACAACCACCGCACGTAGTGGCACTATTGTAATCACTGTAGCTATCATAGGCAACGACACTACTAGAACCACTTATGACCAAGGCAAGTCAATCGTTGCTAGGCTACTACATATAGGCAACCATATATGTAGTTGTCGCTAATTGTTGTACCCCACGATGCTTCTACTACAAAAGCAACTATTGCTTGCAATTTGGTTAATAACTATTGGAGGTCGCCTCCCTCAATAATATTATTATCAACAATAAGTTATTG
Source organism: Musa acuminata AAA Group (assembly GCF_036884655.1). Lineage (NCBI taxonomy): Eukaryota > Viridiplantae > Streptophyta > Magnoliopsida > Zingiberales > Musaceae > Musa > Musa acuminata. The sequence continues at coordinate 41,790,463 of NC_088349.1, forward strand.
ATGGTGGTCTATCGATCAAACATGAGAAATCTCACATTAACCATAAACAAATGATAGAACAGACTAGAAATAAAAGCATATCAACAACACAGATGAATCATTTAAGCATCGTAAATGAAAACTGAATAACACCTTTTCTCACGAAGAATGCTAATAAATAGATCTAACGTATTTAATTTTAAAACATGACTTTAATACTAATTATAAACATAAAAATCATGATTATGCTTTTGTTGTATGAAAAATTTTAATGCTAGAAATTAAAATCAAATAACAGGAGATCAAATATACGATACGTACTTTTCGATGTCATTCAAAAAGTCTTTATCTGATTTATAGATGCATTATTATCGGATCCGAAAACTAAAGCTATATCGATATGCAAGAAAAACTAAACTTGCATTCTTTGCTTTTTCTATCCTTCATAGGATCCATATAAGCGATAGATTATGGACTAAGAATGATAATTAGAAATCTCTCTAATCATTTCCTAAGAAATTCTATCATAATTGAACTTTCTTCCTATTGAAGTAATCAAAATTTAATCAAATCTATAATTTATCTTGCATAATTAGATAGAACTATATAATCTAACACAAACATCTCTTAATCTAACTCATTGTTTCGAAGATACTAAGGATAGCTTAATACCATTTGCAAGATCACCAAACAACAAAGAGCGAAGCAAACAAGTTGCACAGAATCAAAACAGGACAATCAACAGCCAACATTCTCCAAAAACAAACAGGAATCCATGGAGAACTCGACGGAGTACCATGAATTCATTTCATGAATTGTAATGAACAGCATCTAGAAAGAAAATTATCATAAACCAATCCGTCACAGTTCGTCATAAGGATGAAACATGTGACGATACTATGAATTCCTGAGCACATACATTTCTGGTCATCAGTTTAGAATTAATCAACTTGTCATTGCTGTTTAGAAGATCGAAACACAGAAAGCCTAACACCCATGAGCAAGATCACTGAACAACAACATACAGCAAAGCAAACAAACCGCGGGGAAGCAGAAGGTGATAAAAGAACATCCAACGTTGTCTAGCAAAAACAACAGCAACAAGCAATCCATGGAGAAGTTGGAGTACTGCGAATTCAATTCATGGATTGTAATGAACAGCACTAGAATGAAAATTTTCTGTAAACCAATTGGTCACAGCATGCGATAAGGATGAGAATACGTGACCTATACGATAAATTCTTGTGTATAAATATCTTTTGACCTATATATATATATATATATATATATATATATATATCTATCTGATGGATATATTACTGTCAACTTCTATCTAAGTATTTTGATAAGTAGTTTGGATTCAATAAAGTTGATGGACTAATTAACTCATGATGCCTGGATTATGACAACTGATATCAAAGCCAATCTAGTATCAAGACATGATGAGAGGAATCAGGTAGAAAAAAACTATATGTGAAAGGAGTAACTCGCTTGCCATAGAGTCATCATTGAACTACGCCTCACACGCATCATGTTAAGATTTGATTAAGCCCTTAAGTAGGAGAGTTTTTAAGATTATCTTATAAGAATTTAATGGGCGTACGATTGTCAACTTAAGATTAAGTATTTTGGTATGTGATTTAGGTTTAATAAAGTTGACAGGTCAATTAACCCACTAAGCCTAGGTCAGAACAATCGATATTAGAGTCGACCTAATATTAATGTATAGTAAGGGAAGTCGAGTAGGAAAAGACTATCCGTGGATGAGATCAGAGAACACGTCATAACATGGAGGGTTACGTCTCATATACGTCATGTTATGATTTTAAAGATCTAATAAGTATATTATTATCAACTTCAGCCTAAACATTTTGATCAATGATTTAAGCTAAATAAAATCGATAGACTCACAAGTATAGTATTCCAATCACAGATCTCTTTCTCTAAATTACTAATGCACAACTATAGTATTACAATCACAACAATCTCTTTCTCTAAATTATAATGCAATTAGTCCACCAGGTAAATTGATGTCATCTTCATGCGATTGAGACTCGATAAATCACCTATCAGATAAATTTACGTAAATCGAAGAACAATTGAAAGACACCAATCCTATCTTTCCAAACCACATATTCATATAATAGAGAGATGAGATGAGGTGAGGTGAATCTTTCATCTAAAAAATTAAGTCATAATGAAAAAGGCATAAGCCATCAATTCTCTCTGGTACCTGCCATTGCTGATCTCATTCTTGGTCAAGAAACCAAAGAAAGGACCCTGGTCTGCCTCCTCAAGCTTCCTCTGCTTGAAGTAGTCCTGCAGCTCCTTGGCCACCTTCCTCTGGTATTCCAAAGTCACCACCACCGGCTGCAGAGGAGCCTGCGCGGGGGCAGGGGAAGGTGGAGCGAGGGGTGGTGAAGAAACAGAGGAAGAGGAAGAGGGAGGGGTGGGTGGGGAGAGAGAAGGAGCTGCAGGTCTCCTTAGAGGGCCCTCAGCTTTGGAGCTCCTGATGATGGTAGATGGCCTGAGAGGCAATCTGTGAGAAGGATGAGGAGAGATTCTGATCTTGATGGAAGGAAATGAAGGAGCCAAAGAAGACATGCTTTTTTGCCTCTCACTCTCTTTTTTCTTCTCCTTTGGTTTCCCTTTTTGTGGTCTTGCGCTTACTTTCTTAGGGGCAAGACATGTTTGAGAAGACAAAGGGAATAAAGAGGGTCCATCAAATTCTCCAAGTTGTGGATAAGGTAAAGAGGGATTGTTCTTTTATTTCCCCCCAAATGATGGAAGACAAATTATGTCTCTAATTTTTCTTTTAAACTTTTTTTTTTTGGGGATTTGGGCTCAAATTATGTCTCTAATTTTTCTTTTAAACTTACATTTTTGGGATTTTATTTCCCCCAAAACTTACATTTCTTTTAAACTTAAATTATGTCTTCAATTTCCCCCAAAGCCTAAGAAAACACTTACATTTTTAAACTTAATTTTTCTCTAATTATGCCTTAATAATCACAAGAAGATGATTAATTTAATTAGTGATATGAGAGGCTATTTTAGTTGATAAAAATTTTAATAAATTATCATTAAGTTTTTAGACTCTTATCATCAAATCTCCACAACTTCTCATTTGTAAAAAGATGCAACAAACAAAGACTTATGTGAAACACTTTATCAGTATCAAAATTGATATTATGACTTATCATTATAGATAACTTAAAGTCTCTAATTATATTGGATTTAGTATATTTATTTAAAAGATCCATCAATATAGATAGATAATTTTTTTAATTAAAATAATTTTATATTAAGATAAAATACAATCAACTCATTTAAGCTTCTCAACTAACAATATATTTTATTATTATTATTATTATTATTATTATTATTATTATTATTATTATGGTTTTAAGATAATTAGAGATAGGTTTAGTTCGAACTGTAATCGAATCAAGCCGAGAGGATGGTTCAATTTCAACTAGAATCAAATTAGGCCGAAATCAAAACTAAATTGAATCAAAATCAAAACCATCCCAAGTATATTTGAAAATAGAAACTCTGATTTGATTCTTGCTCCTAAGTAAATTACTAGCTTTTCCCTCCAATAGTCATATAAACGGTTATATTTAGAGATATTTTTATCATTTCATAATTTAAAAATACAAAATATATATATATATATATATTTGCCCCTTCTAACAACTACATAATATATAATTTTAGGGGCATTTAACAAAGAAATATCCCTCAAATCTCTCATTCTTCTTCACACCTTTAATTAAGCACTCATTGAATTTTAAACAACAATCTCTTAAACCTTTTTTTTTTCCTCTTTTCTTAATCTGATGGCAAGTGAAATCCTTTAAAAAATTTAATCGTGACAACTCAAGAAAGCCAATGCATCAACATTGATGTCAAGTCAGACATCAGTGATATAAAATATTCATGTCACATGTAATTACTACATCTAAGTTTTCGAGTTCAAGAATGAAGATATAAAATATTCCAAAAGAAAAACATCCAATGCAAGTCGGGGGGGGGGGGGGGGGGGGGGGGGGGGGGGTGTTAAATGCAAATTTTTGAGGACCTTACTTCTCTCACTTTTTATTTTTTTTTTAGTTAAAAAAATCATGAAGTATTAGCTAGATTAATCATCATTGAACATTTGTTCTTTAGTTTTGATGAAAATGTCAGATTTGTTGATTATTATCACATAACGAGTTCTTATACCACTCTTATTCGCACTTTACATGATATTTATAGACAAGATTTGTAAAATATTTTTCGAGCTTTCGATGCTTGTGTTTACATTTATTCTGATATTTTGAGTGATTACTAGCAAATACATATACTCTTACATGAAAACCACTTGTCATTGAATAAATAACGATGCTTTTAGAGTTTTCCATGCAGTTGATAATATTTATAGAATGATAAAAATAATTTTATAAAAATATTATTTGATTTTTAGAATATTTAATGATTTTGATAATACATCGGCAAATATCACTTCTATTATGGAATTACATGTAGTTTGTTAACATGCTTTTGGTGGTGTCTTTTAACATGTTAGATGTGCTTGTCATGTTTTGAATTTATGTATACAAGATATACTTACATCTCTTAGAAATATTTTCTTATTAAGCAAGCTATTGATAAAAGAATCATCCACAATTAATGAAATAATTGACCAAAAAATTTGCTAGTGATGTTCCTACATGATAGAATTCTATATATGAATTGCTTAAAGAATATTTTAAATATAAAAAGTTATCATGTACTTCTATTGTAAATAATGTTAGACAAATTTGTTGATATCCATAGTAGCATTGAGAATGTGTGTGAAAGAATTTCAAAAGTTTTTAATAATGTGACATATACTTTATTTGGTGTTTATTATCCTATTGCACATCTTTTTTGTTGTTGTTTGTATTAATATTGTTGTTGGTGCATTACAAGAATATGAAAATGATAATAATGGTTATAAAATTAAAATCGATAAATTATTTTCCTAAAATTCTATCGGTTTATTTAGTTACATGTGTTTTTGATCCTCCTATTAGATTAAATTAAATGGCTTAAGTAATTATTTATCCATTTATTTTGAAAGTTTAGGAATAAATATTGATATTTGTGACAAAATTAAAGATAGATATTAACTAATATGACCATTATAGTGTTAACTATAGTAGAGAATATGATACCTCCGAATCTACTTATTAAGTGTTGGTGGGATAGTAAAATCTTTATGGGAGAAAAAAAAAAAACTAAGGGAATTCTAAGCTTGAACAACGTATCTAACAATATTTATTGAGTTTATTGAGTTTGACGATAGTTGGGGAATGGTGGGTGTGATACACAATAATATTTCTAATTTTCATGAAAATTACAAGACAAATACTAAATAAACTATCGGTTTATTTAGTTACATGTGTTTTTGATCCTCGTATTAGATTAAATGACTTAAGTAATTATTTATCCATTTATTTTGAAAGTTTAGGAATAAATATTGATATTTGTGATAAAATTAAAGATAGATATTAACTAATATGACCATTATAGTGTTAACTATAGTAGAGAATATGATACCTCTGAATCTAAAGTGTTGGTGGGATAGTAAAATCTTTATGGGAGAAAAAATATTGGGAGAAAAAATATTGGTACAAAGAAAAGAAAAGAAAAGAAAAAAAAACTAAGGGAATTCTAAGCTTGAATAACGTATCTAACAATATTTATTGAGTTTGACGATAGTTCGAGAGAACGGTGGGTGTGATACAAAATTACAAGGCAAATACTAAAGACTCTAATGGCAAAGGTGGTTATGGAGTAAGCCTTTAGCTAAGGTAGTGAAACAAAAACAAGAGATAGTCTATAAAGAAAATAATATCGGACATATCATATCAATAGAAGAGATTATTTGAATTGAAATATTTGACAATGACAACAATCATGATTAAATATTTATGATCTTACTTAGTTGTATATCAAGTTTTTTTTATTACGTCATTTCACATCTACACTCGAGTTATTATGGATGTAGATCAAATTTTTAAAACTTAACAATAAAATTATAAAATTTTGATATTATAAAATTTTAATAATAAAATATTACAAGTATTGGTTCAAATTTCGCTTTCAAAATCGGCCCTTATCGATTGAGTTTCGATATCAATTATTGTCAAATCGAAATCGATGATTCCGATAGCGATACCGATGTATTGTGAGGTCTAATTAGAGGTATAGGCAATCCACCTTATGTGTTATGGAAGGCTCTAGTCTTGCATGAGCATGAAAAGCCTAATTTGATGCTTGCTTTAGCCTAAAGCACAGCTACTAGCAAAACCACTCTCCTCATTCCAACTACAACTCAATGTTCCAATGATTTAGGATGGAGCTTCCATCAACACTTGTCACTATAGAAAGGAAAGGAATGAATGTATTACCTTAGGGTCTTAAATTGTGCCCTTAAATGCATTTATAAGTCCTCCATCAAGCACACCTCCCTTATTCCCTCCATATTTAAAAGACAAGACCTCCTTCAGGTTTGACAGTAGTTGTCTGATAGTAGTACATGAAAAAAAATTCCACTAAAATTGATTGATTATTTATTAATATGAAGAATAATAAAAAATATTTTTTTTATTAAAGTTTATTGATATGTTCTTCCTATTTATACAAGTTAGAGGAAGAATTTTTCTTAATAAAATAATAAGATTTCCTCATTCCTATTTATACAAGTTACGAGGAAAAATTTTTCTCAATAAAACAACGAGATTTTCTCGTACAAAAGAATCATGTCACTGACTTAAAATTCAAAAAAAAAAAATTCAAAATTTAAAAAGTTAATTTACTTAAAATTACCTTATATTCAAAATTATCCCTTTTTCAGTGAATCTCAGTTTTCCCCTTTATATTCTAATCAATTTCTTGTTTCAAATTCTCTAGTGATTTGTTTAATCGACCTCTTCCTCTATTTCCTACTCCTCCCTTCGCTCCTTTACCTCCTCTCTTCCCACCTCCTAAGTAAGTTGCTTCCTCCTTCCAAATCTTTTTCTCTTTCTTCCTAAAAAGAAAGACCATAAAAAGGGCAACGAATGATTGACAGTTGATGACAGAAAAGAGAGAAGAAAGAAAAAAAAGAGAGAGAGAGAAGAACAGAAGCAATCGATCTGATTTATTCCCACTAAGCCATGTAAAAAATGGATACTTGCAATGCCAAAAAGATATCTTTCAATAATTTCTCAATAGAGGAGAAAAGCTAATTAGTGATAAAAATATGCATTTCTAAGAAAATTATCCATTGATAAAAATATTTTGTGACTAAAAAAAACTAAAAGGACAGCAAGAAATGAATGGCAAGTGACTAACCCACCACCATATCTACTATACATAGCCAACAAATTGTTCTGGCGCAGTTCTCAAGCTTTTTAACAACCGAAAGATTTGCTCTGAAATTGGCAACAATTAAGTTGCTGAGCTATGAAAGTAACCTTTTGTTGATTACCTCACAGGCATCACGAATACAAAGATAGATGCAGGGGGGCAGAGTCTATTTAGACACAAAAATGTTCACTTTGTTTGATACAGCAATAAACAACATAATGTTTAAACACAGAAGCACTATACGAAGATTACAGTACGGACAAGGCAAACAGGATGAGCCCAGATTGCCAAAGCCAAAAATGTCCTGGAAGGAATCAGGACAAGCAGACATGGCGGCTGAAACAAATAAAATGATACACAAAAATGTCCCAAGGAAGTCCTCCAAAGAAGCTTTTTTTCGGTTGTAATGGAGTTGTTGACCAGTTGATACCAGCCCATTAAATCAGAGCTTCCGGAGGTCACCAAAATATTACCGTGCTTCTCCGATCTGATCTGCTTGGGTCTTTGCATCTGTCTGTGCATATATAAATTCTACTGGATTACACATTCACATCTTCTGACTTTTTCATGCTTGAATTCCTCATCTGATAGACCATCATCGCTGCAAATATTTTAAGATTCCATATTAGCAAATGTACAGTAAGCACAACAAGGGTAAGCATATTTTTAAGCTAAATGTGAGAGTTTGAACGTCGTCGGTGACCTTTGGCTTCTTCACAAATTAGTTATATTTAAGCCAAAGATTTTATGATAAGAAGAAAAAAAAACACTGATACTAGCTAAATGGCAATCGATGATGGTAAGACCACCCAGAAGATGAACAATTACTCCAATAGTCCAGGAAGCAAAGTCCATATTCAGAAGCAAGTTAGAAAGCCCACTCATCAGCTTCTTACAAAATCCATTTATGGCTCTAATCTGTCTCATTTTATCCTCCCCAAGATTTGACATTAACCCTCATAAAATTTTGCAATTTATAGTTTCAATTTTCTCAAACCTAAAGACATGTCAACCAGAATCCTACTAATACTGGACCTTTGCTTCCCATATCAAACTATCCCCTGTTAATTTCCAGTCATAATGTCCTTATTATTAAAAACAAAAGAAAGAAAAGGAAATCTCAGAGTGCAGACCATAATGGACAACCCTACTTCAGAGTCCAGAACATGAAATTACAACATTAGACTATCTAACCGGTCAATAAGAACTTATACTAGCTTGACAAACTAACCGCTATACTTCTTGAAAACTATACCAACTTCAAAGGGGTCAAGGGATGTAAGGTTGATCCTGTTAAACCAACACATTGTGGATAGATTAAAATCACTTACTATCAGTTAGTATCATTCATAATTTTCATGATCATGCAGCCAGTTCAAAGCTATTCTCTTAAGAACATAAGATCCAGCATGCATCAGTTATTGCCCATTGGATCTGAACCGTTTGTCATGCTTGCTTATCCCTCTGCCTGATACCAGAAATACTCTTGGAGTCATCAATTACAACGGAGTGGAGAAAGACAAACAGGATGCAGCTACCTTTACATGTGTATTATTTTCAGGATTTCCAATATTAGATAATAGAAGTAAACCAATGTTTTGACCACTTTGGGGACTTCCAAAATTATACAATAGAAGTAAACTCAAGTGCCTCAAAAAGGGCATATTTTAAAATCCAACAGCAGAAAATGGGCATTTTAGGAAATTACAGAGGAAAACCTTTATGAATGGCATTATTGAGTATTAGGTCTAATTAACCAGCATAGAAACTGGGAAAAGTATTCAAAGTTTTACTCTGGGACGTGGCATGAAACTAGTTCAGATATACATGATCATTCTAGAGACTAAAACCATCTTTAATTAATTTGAAGCCATTTCACAAACAAATTCTTTTGTTACTCATGACTAGACTCAATGATGACAAGCTAGAGTCAAAGATTAAATGATCTAAATGAGAGGCCAACACAATTACCCCTGATCTTGTCTCCGTGTTTGTGCAGCAGGGATGCACTAGTAAGTAGCATGATGTTGACAAAACTCTTTATATTATTCACTAATATTTGCAAGCAAACATACCTGAGCTCAAATTCTCTTATCTCTACCAGCTCTTTGCCACATTTATCTGTCCACTGAACTTTCCTACCTACGGTGCAACAAGATGTTTCATTTTCCACTCCTTCCAAAAATTCATGGGGATCATCACCTTCATACACTGTTGAACAATCTCTAGAAAACTTCTTTAGATTACTCTTGAGGCATGGCTTCCTCTCGCTCACAGTGGCAGCATCATTGATTAATACCTTGCTCCTGTCAGAACAAGATGAATCCGATAAAGTTTCAGAATGGTTAACCAGACCAACTTTACTAGGAGATTCTCCATCAAGTTGTGCGCAAGCACACTTGAAACATATGAAGGAAGTGCATCCCTGAGAATTTTGCTTTTTCCTAGAAGCCAGCTGAGATTCTGGCTCAAATTCTTGCTCCACCAACTGGTAGTGACTCCATGGTGAAACTTTTATGGGCTGTTCATCATTTCTCCGGCCAAAAATCAGAAGGGCAAGACCACTGCTATACCCTGATGCAGAAGAAGAAAAGAACCCTCCTCCTTCCACAGCCAAAAGCATTTCAACAGCTCACCCAAGCCAAATAAGCAGAAGCTTCATCGAGTTTACTGATGTAGGGATGTGCTTCCGTCTTTGAAATTGGCCTTATCCTTCCCTCTATCATAGATATAACTAACTGCAGCAAAAATAAAAAGAAATTCAGAAAAAGCACAACAAGACACTGCTTAATCTCAGACGAGATAGGTACTTATTTTCCAACTATCTGATGCAGAAATATAGTTTCAGCAATAATGGAATTTATTAATCATTATGTAATGATCAATAAAGAACAAACATGTAGTAGGGTGGGTTGAAATTAAAACAAAATGGTTTTGAGGCATTGGATTAAAATCAAGTGGAATAAAGATGACCATCTCATTGCAATCACTGCCACCTAACAATTATTTGACAAGATACTTTGTAAAATATATAGATGCTTGTAAAGTTTTGATGTAAAAATCTAAGGTAATTGATATAGAATTCTCGGTGGTTCATGCATAGCTTTAGGTGAAGCAAAGAATTGAAGAATATCTGAGAATGTATATGTCAGAAGAGAAAAGCTAAGAGTATGTAAAATACCATGAACAAAAAAAGTTACATACAAAGGGCAGCAAGTTCTTCTATGCCATGGTAAATAGTAAGTCAAGCTACCGAAAGTTCAATCTACTCAGAAGAAAAGATCCGATCTAAGTTTCATGTGAAAGAACTGATTCAAGATTTAATGAGTTCCCTATATCGCTCAGATAGATGTTAAATTTCATTAGAGGCTACCGAGATGGAATTTGTAAATCTATTAATTAGGCATATTCTTATCATGCTGAGAGATTGGCTTTTGCCCATACACGGCAAAGAGTTGTCACCCACTTTGACTAATACCCATGTACTAATTATCCAGTGAAAACCATGTCAAAGCCAGTGATTAGAGGCCCTTCTTCTGGAGGAATCTAAAAAGACCCAATCAAGTGCATTAAAAGCCTTCCTTTTTTCAGAGACCAATCTGCTCTATCACTAAAGCCACCGAACTATGATTCTATCGTTAACTACAAGTTGAGCATCCATAAGTCCATTATCAAGAAAGTCCAAATCTTGACCACATTTTTCTAACTCTCGTTTTCCAGACAACAAGACCACCAGAATTCAACAGAGATTCAAGCAGGAACACAGTAGCTTCCCACTAGAAAAATAGTTGGATCAAGCAGGAACTCCGCCACCGACAGATCTAACAAATGATTTGGTAAAAGAAGAGGACTTGGGAGGGAATGGTAGACCACAAGAATGCTGGATCCGAAACCCTAATCCACTTTCTTTTATCTAAACTCATATCTAGCTGTACCCACGAATCTAGGGTTCCAGTTTCCGATTTCGCATCTAAAAAGCGCGACGAAATCACCTCAAATGAACTCATTTTCGAGGGAAGAAAAAGGACATGGAACCTCGAATGGGGTCTCGGCGACAGAAGGCGATAAGAGTACAAGCGGAGATTGGCAATGGCGACCCCGGTTTCCGGTGAATCCGAGATCTCTTCGTCTCGGCCGGGCAGGCGAACGGATCGGCGCGGAAGAAAGGGTAAACTCGGGTAGTAGCTACGATTCCCATTCATCTCCCGTCCTATTGCTTTGCTCGGCGATCGATTTGGAAACGCAGATCCTGGCCATTGGATCAGCGAACTCCAGTGATTGATGGAGTTTAGTCCGTCCGATGGTCGTCGAGTGTCGGTTTTCGGATGATTCTGTGGTCGGAAGGCGTTCGGAAAGTTTAAATCGTATTTATAAAGAAAGGTAACAATTACCCGCCGACGGACCCGTAACTTTTACCTCGAAGGACCGTTTTAGATGGGGACCCACATGATGCAGTCTTTGACCTGATTCGCTTGTCGCTTCGCGTATCACCGGAGGCGTAGAGAAGAACGGTATGTGAGATTCAATCTTTATTTGATTAAACTGGAGATAAATTTGGACTGATGATTTGTAGTTTATATGAATAGATGATTAATTACGTTCTGAATATAAGTAAATCAACTCTCTCTCTCTCTCTTTTACATGTGAGAGAGGAATTTCTTATGCCCAAAATGTTAGGTGATGAAAGATTCGATGAAATAAAATTTTATATAAAAAAAATATTGACCAAATTCATTTGTCAAACATTAAAGATCTAAAATATTATTTTATAAATTTTTATACTATACTCATTAATAAAATATTAAAATATAATTCGATGAATTTTATATCTAAAATATTAGTTTGACGATAATATACCACACTCACTTAATTTAAAATTTTATCTAATAATTTTTAAAGATGTCATTTACCATGGCCGATAAAGATTTGAGGATTGATAATAATGTGTTAGGATGAAATCATATATTCACCACTTATTTGTAAAAGAAAATTAAATAAATCACTAATGTCTTCTCTCTTCTCCTTTTCCATTTACTCTCATCGATAGATCGTTAGCATTCATCGAGTGTGCTTCCGGTAAGAAAGTAGTCACACTAATGTGCTACCACCTATTTGTCACCTTTCCTCTCCTCATCCATATTAGCGAAGGCTCACCTAATACATGTAATCCTTCTCTTCCCATTTCATTTTTGCTCTAATTTTTATTTTATTTTATTTCTTTAATTCTTTTTTTTCACTCATAGTTCCTTTAGTTGTATGCATGCTAAACTTTCGATTATTCCTTAGATTTTGACATAGACTTGGAAGAATAATATCAGTGATGATTTTGTATTTTTCTCTCTCATTCGAGGAATTTAGGTGACATAGTAGAGATGATTAAGAAATTGATAGTGTTTTGCAATCACGTGAAACTTTTATGGTTGTTTTACACTTTATTATTTGTACTCAACTTTAACTTATCACCTTCTATATTCCTCTCTTCCTCTCCTACTCAATCAATATCTCTTGTTTGGAACGTGTGGACAGCAAGAAGGGTCGACCCCTTCTTGATCGCTTGGTGCGTGTATAAAGGACGATTATGCAGCAATTTGAAGAGTATCTTCATAGATCCTGTCATATGGATCACCGCTAGAGAGGAGAATAATTGACCTCCTTCATCATCTCCCACAGATCTATAGGGTTTCAGAGATATACAATCTCCTTAGGTAACATATATTTCATATACACGTAGTTTTTATATTTTACAGTTTTGTGCACGCACGATGATAAAATATTTTCTATGAAAAATCTATGATTTTATTTTCTATTCTTCCACTATGCATGTGATGCTACCCCCAAATTTCTCAATATAATTTTCAGTAGAAATATGGTGAAAGATATTGTTATCGAGCCACTATCGAATAAACCCGATTATTTTTTGATCTAATCTTTTCTTCTCATCATCTGTCATTGTTGTGTGCTTTGTACTATCCCCTTATAAGGGTCTATACAAATCTTTGTAATATAAGAGATCTTTTATTCTTAGTTTCCATATCATCCAATTATTTTTGTTCAAGTCAATCATGCAAGAAACACTACTATTGTTTCTATTGTTCAAACACAAAAAATTAAATGCCACCAAAACCTTACTATGATACTAGTTGATAGGATAAAAAAGATTTTGTATACGACTGTAATATGTAATTAAATTAAATAAAAATTACAATCAAATAGGACACTAAGATTTATATAGAAGACCCCTCCGGGTAAAAATCACGAGGTAAGTTAGAGAAAATCCACTATAAAAATAATGAATATATAAATTTCAGAGTCTCTTGCCCAAAACTCAAGCAACAATCATAAGAGAATAACATGGATATAAAGATTATGTTACTATGCATAAATCCAAAATCTCTCCAAGTGATCATAGCAATAATCCGCTACAAATCTGATCTAACCTGAGGTGAGAACACTGCTTGGATGATTGACAACATCCTTTGTGGGGGGGGGGGGGATGTGAATTTGTGCTTTCATAAAATCACATCGGTTTGAAAACTTCATTCCATGAAATTGTATCGAAAAGACGTTTAAACTTAAAACATTTGCAAAAGTAGTAATGAATAGGTAAAGCAGTTGCAAAATAAGTAAACAAGTAGAGAAAGGGAAGCACACCAATTTTATAATGGTTCGGTCATCGTGAACTATATCCATTTCCAATTCCTCTTAACTCGAGGTCACTAGCTGCCATTACCGATCTTCTTTCTAAAGGGCGAATATCAACTACCCTTTTACACCCATTTTTTCCTTTTCATAGGTTTAAGAGAAAACCTTTACAACCACTCACCCCTCTCTTAAACTTCACCCAACACTTAGAGCTTGAGAGGAGTTGTCACAATATTACAATAGAGTTTTCTTTCTTTTTTTGCTCTTAGTTATTGTGTAAAGAATGAGTGGGGTTTTTATAGGTCCTAAATATATTCAAATTTGGAGCTAAAAATTTGGATATCTAGGGTACCATTAGTACTCTCTAATACTGGGTGGTACCACCGCCCAATCTAGTGATACTACCGCTTGACACATTGACATTGAGTGGTATCACCGCTTGACACTATCTCATAGACTATGTCTTAGAGATTGAGTCGTTGGCGGATCCACTGTCTGGACCGATGGTGCCATCGCTTGACCCAACTTTTAGGTCACTGAATGCGTCTTCCACTTGGCTCAAAACAATCCCAATTCAGACCCAATTGGCCCTTAATTGGGTTGGCCTAATTATATTTTAAACCAACCCAATTAGAACTTAAATTATTTCGATCTAGACAATTATTACAAAACATTAATCATATATTGTCTAACATGTCATTGGTTCATTTAGCGCTTCGTCCGACCCTTTAGCGCATCATCCTCTCCTTCGGTATATTGTCTAATAAGCATGTTGTCTTCCCGTAACATCTGATCTCCTTAGTGCAATATCTGATCTTCTTGGCTTGATGCCCGAACTCATGGCACGAAGCCTTCTACCGACATATCGATTGAGCCTTCGGCTCGACGTCCAATCTTCTGATATATTCTATTTTATCCCATTCTTCCTGCTTTAATCAAATTGTCTCTCCATGATCGAAGCTAATCCTACGTCACTTAAAATGTATATTAGATCATAAAATTATTAATTAATTTCATCATCAAAATCCAAGATTCAAAAATCTTCCTTTTTGATAATAATAACTAATTGATGATGGAGTTTAACTAAACTCCCCCTATCATCATGCCATAATGAGATGAACCTTGAATTCAAGTAAAAGCAATTTAAATTATGAATATTTTACCATTTCATGCATCATTATCATAAGTCGAAGTATTGCATGCATAATACCAAATCATCATATATATTTTTAAAATATAAAATCATCATTATATACATTGTTCCAAATCATCATGGTATCAAAATATCAAAGTACAGTACATACATCATTATCATAAGTTGAAGTATTGCATACATAATACCAAATTATCATGTATATTTTTAAAATATAAAATTATTATTACATACATGATTCAAAATCATTATTATTACATACCTTCTCCCCCTTTGTCATCAACAAAAAGGAGAAATACAACTAGTAATTTTTGAAATATGCAAGTTATACTTTATTATAGAACATGCATGCTTAGTAAGTTTTAAAGATATGCTAGCTTTGCTTCTCATTGCAAGATAGCAATTTTTGCTTCTTGTTGAAGTATGCAAGCTAGCAATTCTTGCTTCCTTTTGCAATGTGAAAGTTTATAAGTTTTGCTTCTTGAGATGAGCAAGATAACACTTTTACTTGAGATTGCAAGCTAGTAATTTTTTTTCCTTTTGTAATATGTAAGTTTGTAAGTTTTGCTTCTTGAGCTAATAATTATTTCTCCCACTTTGTTATTGTCAAAAAGAGGAATACAATGGTACACAATTTTTCTTTTTTACATTAATTTTCAGCTCATAATAAATATTAATAACAACGATAAGTTTACATCAATATTTCAATCATAAAAAATGAAAGATCAAGTCATAAATACTAAAAGACCATGAGTCATTTTTGATAAATCTCCTCTTTAGTAAATAATAAAAAGAAATCTTAGGAGATTAAATAGTCAATGATTTTTAAAGATAATTTTATGTTATAAATTTTGAGAAATCAAGAGAAAATTTTGAAAAAATATTCTCTTTAGTAAAATGAAGGAATCATAGTGAACAATATTGATTTATATAAAAATCTCAAGTTATAGTTATCAAGATCATAGTTTGTTTGCATAATTCTCCTCTTTAGTAAAAGAAGGAATCACAAAAAATAATGATTCATAAAAAAATTCAAGTTATTATTCTGAGAAATCATAAGAGAAATCATGATTCATTTGGATAAATCTCAATAAGAAGGAATGATATGAGAACATATAATAGGAGATCTTGATCCATAAATGATTTTAAGTTATAAATCTCGAGAAATCAAGATCATGATTTCGATAAAACTCATTAAATTCAAATAATCAAAATCACTTTCATAGTTCATAAGATTCATAACATAAATAGATTCATTAATCTCTTATTGAAAATTTTAATAAGCTTTTGGGGATAGAGTCATTTTCAAGAAAACTAATACATTCCTCTATGTGGTTGATTTCATGCCATTGTTTTCTAAGCCAAAACCATGCATCATTGTTTAAAACCAAAAAAGCTAAGTTCATCAAGACAAAGATCAATAGTATAACAAAAAGTCATCATTACTTTAAATCATCATGCATCATTAAATCATCAAGCATGATTTTATTAAACATAAAGTATTTTTAATCAAAATCATTTTGTTTGTTGTAGTAATATTTTTTTTTCTTAGGTGAATCTAACTCTTCATACTTAGTGTAAGGAGTTAACATGCAATTGTCATACTTAATTTTTTAATTTTTTAAAATTACTAGAAAGAGATGCATGATCCTACTTTTTTTTTTTTACATTTTATATACTAATTTAAAAACAACTCATGAAATACATCAAGTGATTTCATAGTAAATTAAAAGGGTTTTGGTTAAGTCACTTACCTTGTTATCGAAAGCTACCACGACATAGTTCACTACCTCTTCTTTGTCGGTTTGCTCATCGTCTTCGGATGTACTCGAATTGTCTCAAGTCGCCTTGGGTACTTTCTTCTTCTTTTCTAGTTTTTTCTTCACAAGCAAACATTCACTTTTGACGTGCCCTAGCTGATTACATTCATAGCAAGTTGTTTTATCATTTTTAAGTTTATTTTTATTTTTTGATTTTTGTTAAATGAACCTTTTAAATTTACTTGTGATGAGTTCAAAGTCATTATCACTTGAGATTTCGGGGTTATCAACAACTCGATAAGTTCTTCAAGTATAAAGTTATTTAGGTCCTTTGCCTCTTATACTATAGTTATTTTTGAATCTTAATTTTTAGAAAGTGATAATAAAACTTTATTAATAAGTTCAAAATTCGAAAAACATTTGCTAAGGGCTTTTAAACCATTGACGATATCTGTAAAATACGTATACATGTTAATAATGGTTTCGCTTGGCTTCATTCGAAATAGTTTAAAATCATATATCAAAAGATTTATCTTAAAATCTTTAACTCTACTTGCACCTTCATGTGTGATTTCGAGTCTATGTCAATTGTCTTGTGCAGTTTCACAAATCGAAATATGATAAAACTTATTTTTATCTAAAGCGTAAAATAAAGTATTCATGGCTTTAGCGTTCAAAGAAAAAATCTTATTCTTTAAATCATTCCATTCATTTATTGGTTTGGAAGACTTTTCATAACCATTTTTAACGATATTGCATAAATCAAAGTTCATAGAAAGCAAGAAAATCTGTATGCAAGTTTTCCAATATATGCAGTCCATCCTATTGAACATAGGAGGACAAACGATAAATTGACCCTCTTGAAAGCCGAAAAAAATCATCTCTCTTAGGAGTTAAACCAAATAGAGAGAAACGTGGTTTTGGTACTAACAATTAGGATCATGAATGGTAGTACGAGGAGAGGGGGGGTGGGTGGGGGAGGGGAGGGGGGAGCATGGTGGGGGTGGGGTGAATTAGTACTTTTGTAAAATCACGTCAGTTTGAAAACTTTGTTCGATGAAATTGTATCGGAAAGATATTTAAACTTAAAACATTTGCAAGAGTAGTAATGAGCAAGTAAAGCAGTTGCAAAATAAGTAGACAAGTAGAGAAAGGGAGGCACACCAATTTTATAGTGGTTCGATCGTCGTGACCTACATCCACTCTCGATTCCTCTTCACTCGAGGCCACCGGCTTTCACTACTTTTCTACACCCCTTTTTCTCTTTTTTATATGTTTAGGAGATAACCTTTATAACCACTCACCCCTCTCTTAAACTTTACCTAACACTTAGAGCTTGAGAGGAGTTGTCACAATACTAAATAGAGTTTTCTTTATTTTTTTGCTCTTAGTTCTTATGTAAACCAAGCAGGGATGAGTGAGGTCTTTATATGCCCCAAATGGATTCAAATTTAGAGTAAAAAATTTGAATCCTTGGGATTTTGGGGTACTGGCGATACCACCGCCAATATTGGGTGGTACCATCGATAATACTCTCTGACACTAGGTAATACCATCGTCTAGTTTGGCGGTACTACCGCTTGACGCACTGACACTAGATGGTACCACCGTCCAATCTGATGGTACCACCACATGACAGTCTAGAAGACTATGTCTAGGCAATACTATTGCCTAATCTAGTGGTACCATTGTCTAACATTGTCTCAGAGACTGTCTTGGAGATTGAGCCACTGGCGGTTCCACCGCCTAGACCGACAATGCCATTGCTTGACCTAACTTTTGGATCATTGAATGGGCTTTCCACTTGTCCCAACACAGCCCCAATTCGGGCCTAATTGGCCCCTAATTGATTTAGCCTAATTATATTATAAACCAACCCAATTAGAACTAAAACTACTTCGATCTAGATAATTATTACAAAACATTAATCACATATTGTCCAACATATCATTGGTTCATCTGGCGCTTCGTCCAACCCTTCGGCACATTGTCCACTCCGTTAAGATATTGCCTAATCGGTATATTGTCTTCTCACAACATCCGATCTCCTTGGCTCAATATTTGATCTTCTTGGCTTGATGTCCGAAATCATAGCATGAAGCCTTCTACTGATGCATTGACCGATCCTTTGACTCGATGTTTAATCTTCTGACATGTTCTACTTTGGCCCAATATTAATTCTTCCTGCCTTAATCAAATTGTCTCTCCATGAATAAAGATAGTCCTACGTCACTCAAAACACATATTAGATCACAAACTTATCAATTGATTTCATCATCAAAATCTGAGATTCAACAACTCTAAACTCTTGGTCTACGAAGGAGAGGGAAGAGGTGAGAGGAGAGAGGAGAGGAGAATAAGGAATGTTGCTAGTTGGTTTTGGATTTAAGTTAGGAATGGACTAGCCCGAAGCACAATGAATACCAGTCTATTAATTTACATGAATTTACCCTATGGATCAAATTTACCCTATTTGGCTATTTACACTAATTTAACTAAGAAATAGGTGTGAATAAAAAAAAAAGAGGAATGTTGCTTTCACTATCGATCTTATTTCTAATGGATGAAAATTAATAATCATTTATAATAATATTATTTTTAAGACTTAGGAGAGAACATTTATATTTAAATCACTCTTATGAATTTCACATATTCTAAACATAGTACTTCAACAATAAACCCAAGAAGGTGGAATTTAAGCAAGTTTTGTAGAAAAATCTAGGGGTGACATCACAGGTGCAATGGAAGAATAGAAAACAGAAAGCCAAATTTTTTAAAAAGATATTCATTATCGTGTAAAAATTGGTATAAAAAAACCTGCAAAACTTAAATTCACATGTGAGATAGTTATGTTATATAGAGAGATCGTATATCCTTAAATCCCTATAGATCTATAAGAGAGGATGAAAGAGGTCAAGCGCCCTCTCTATAGTGGTGATTCACAAAATAGGGTTATAACGATGCTTCTCCAATCGCTACCCAAAACTCTACACCTACTATTTGAGGAGGAAAAGGGGAAAAGAGAATAGGAGGTAGGAACCAGGAAACCTCTGGCCTATGGGTCTTTGGTTCTCTCCTATTTATAGAGGTCCCTTATCTACTTAACCCTAATGGATCTTGTCGGGTATTGGATTTTCATCCAACTATCCAAGCCTCTTAGATTAATGGATCTCTATCCAATAATCTCTCATTGGCACTTATTGGATCTAATCCGTAGGATCTAATAATTCAGGGGTTTATTGGATATCCAATAAGATAGGGGCTCTAGCGGATATCTCATATCTGAACCACTACTCGTCGTAATGCTAACTATATGTGTGTGACCCTCTAGACTCAATATCGAGCTGACCATTAGTCATACCTATCAGAACTCCTTCTAACTCAGTGAATTATTATCTCCATAATAATTCACTCGACTCATCGACTATGGACGTACTAGGTCACTATGCCATAGTCTCCAAACGATATAGGGGAATCAAATCCATTGGACATGTCTGTCCTTAATTATCATGTATCTATAGTCCCTTATCCATATAATACCATAGAGATTGTATACCAAGCATGGTGCTATCAAGCCTATACAGTCTCTACTCAAGTCTCGCTCTAATCAGATTCTCCTAGAGAACTCTTTCTTCCTGAATCCAAATAACTCTAGCTAGGGATTTGTCTAAGCAAAAACATAAGAGATATTCCTCTCATGATACTGAGAGTGGATGATCCTCTATCGACACTCAATAGTCATCGTAAGGTTGGTTGTCACTCCCGATGATCGATTGTGTTAGATTTGAAACTTCTAGGTCTATAAATCTGGCATCAAAGAGTGGACTATTTATATAGGACATCCTTGGTGTCTCAAGTCTAAAGACTAGATACACCACTGAGACGACAAAATCATTGTTTGACAATAAGGCATCATCAACCATCCAGCATTTCGTGAGCAGATCAATTAGTGAACTCATTCTCCAATGAGCATCTACACTGTATCCCTAATGTCCCAATATAAGTAGCTATTGTTAGGACCATGTTAGCATTAAGAGGGTGGGGGTTTGAATTAATGCTTTCGTAAAAATAATAGTTTAAAAATTCTCGTTTGATGGAAACCGGTATCAGAAAAGAGTTTAAATTGAAAGCATATTTGTAAGCATAATGAGAGTAGTATGCAAGTAAATCAGTTTGCAATATGAGAATAAAAAGTATAATAGAAATGCAAACTAAGTACACTAGATTTATAGTAGCTCGATCATCGTGACCTATATTTACTCTTAATTCATCCTCCGTTGAGGCCACCGGCATCCACTAACGGTTTTCTTTCAATAAGCAAAAATCAACTACCCTCTTATAACTCTTTTCTCCTTTTCATAGGTTTAGGAAATAACCTTTACAACCACTCAACCCTCTCTTAAATAGAAATTACACTCTCAGAGAAGAGAAGGGGAACTCTCAAGATTACAACCGCGTTTTTCTCAATTTATGTTCTTAGTTTATGTGTTTTCTAAGCAAAGATAAGTGGGATATTTATAGACCCTAAATGAATTCAAATTTAGAGCCAAAAAGGGTTTCATCTTAAGTCTTCAGAGTACTGGTAGTACCACCGTCAATACTGGGTGGTACCATCGCTTGACAGACTAACAACTAGTGGTACCATCGCTTGAGAAACTGATAACTGATGGTACCACTGCATATCAATCTGATATTGGGTGATACCATCTCTCAGTCTGACACTAACATTAGACGGTATCATCGCCTGACACAGTCTTGAAGACTATGTCAGGACGAAACCATTGCCGGTCTGGGTGGTACCATTGCTCAAACAACCTGGGAGGTCAATACTTTGTTCGAATCTTCAATATATCGTCTTATCCTCTAACACATCAATTAATACTTTGGCATATCGATTTTACTATAACATCTGATTTTCCAATGTGATATATTATCCTTGGCATGTTAACTGAAACTATAACACAAAATCTAATTTTTAATATGATAATCTTCTGATTTGCCTCTTGGTAGTTCTAGTCCAACGTTAAAATATTTTTTATATCACTTAGTATAATATTAGTTTATCAAATTTATTAATTAATTTTATCATTATAATTCAAAACTCAATAGGATTCTAATGCCTATATAAAACACCGAATAGTAGAGGGGAAAATAGATAGCAAATCATCTTGAGCAAGAGAAAGAAAAGAAAAAAAAAGAAAGTGACGAAGAGAGAGAGAGGAAAAAAAGAGAGAAGGGAAGAAATTTTCTCCCGTTTGGTTCTTCCTCGCCTTCTAGTTTGTGATCTTTTTTTTTTTCTCTTTGTTTCTTTTATTATAACAGAGAATATGTCTTGTATCTGTTCGTATTAGAGAGACTGTTGTACACACATTTAATTATAATGATTTTTTTTCTAATTTACCTGTGAATGTTTCCTCAAGTAATTGAGTGTTTTACCATGTTAAATCTTAGTGTCATTATTTTCATTATCTTTTTTATCTTTAGCTTTATTTTTTTAAGCTAGATACTGTTTGCCCACATCCAATCTTGGTTTTTTATTCTTTTTCTAACAATTGTAACTCTAAGATCTTCAATTCGGAACTTTTACTACTACATTAGATTCATTCATTGATATATCCACCCTTTAAGGGCTTCCCCTTAGTGAGGACAAATGCAGCAAATAATACTCCTTCGATAGGGTCTCCATCTCCATCTTCGTGCCTATGTCGAAACTAGCATGACAATGATAGGAGGGACCAAAGCTCCAACGGCCCCTATCTTCCAATTTAGCAATCCACCCATTAGATCAATGATGGGGTGATCATCATCTTTACTGTAGTCATCATCACCGACATTGATGAAGGCGCCAAGGTAGATAAATAAAGAGCACCATATCCGAGGATCAAAATAAAAGAAGTCAAAAGAGGCAATCAAAAATCTTAGTGTTGTTGTTACTCGAGTAGGGGTTTTGATGAGTCACAAGTATTGAAGAAGAAACACGATACTCGTGGGGACAAGAAAAGCGAGAGAAAGGAGAACAACAATCACGATTATATGGTATGGGGAAGGGATGGAGTGAGAACCAAGGAAGATGAGGGAGGAGATGTTGATTAGGAAGGTAGGCTATGCTCTAAGTGTAAGAGGAAAGAGACACCATCAAGGACATAAGAAAGATGAGGTGCAAATAGTCCATTGAACCAAATGGATTTTGAAAAAAATAAAATACTTGTTAATATTAGAAGGATAGAATTGATATTTATAGGAAAAACATATAATTTTTTATAAAAATATAAATTTTTAATAGAGAAATTTTTTTAATATCAATTTACAAGAATAAGGATGGCATATAAGATTGTTTAATTTATAGAGGAATTAAAATCATGAATCATACTATGAAATATTAACAAAAAGTTATTGAAAGTAGAATAATGCTTGAAAAATTCTTTTAAAAATTAATTTAGTTTTATATTTTTAAAAATATTTATTTATTAAGATAATTAATGAAAAAATATAGGGAGAAAAAAATATATATAGTTTTTATTGACTTATAGAAAGCCTATAATAAAATTCTTAAAGATTTATTATGATAAGTTTTAGAAAAAAATGTATTCACTAATTATATTGATGTTATTAAGAATATATACGATAATGTAGCTATTAGTATTAGAACTATATAGAGTGTACTAGTGAGTTTCCTAGGATTACATTAATGTTTCATATTGAGTTTCTATCCTTTCACATAGATAATAGATGAACTTACTAGTCATTTACATGATAGACCCCTTGATGTACGTTATTTATTGATGATATTATCTTATTTAATGAGAGCCTAAGTAAATTAATTATAAGCTTAAGTTACCGAGATAATTCTTAGAAGTTAAATGTTTTAGATTATATAAAACTAAAACTAAATATATAAGAAGCAATCTTAGTAATATTAGGAATAGATAGGAGAATATCGTTAAGTAGGATGAATAAGAAATATTTTTAAGTAAAAAATTTAGATATTTTGAATCAATTATTCAAAAATATGGAGAGATTTATATTGATATTATTCAAAATAAAAAATATAATGGTTAAAACGACAAAAGGTATTAATTACGAGTCTTCTATCATTATCAAATATATTTGAGATTAAAAAAATTATAAGATAATTATGAAACCGATAATACATTATTGATTTAGGTGTTGGGTAAAAGTAATTTATAAAAAATATTTGTATTATAATAGATATATGAGTTATAGAAAAAAAATATTTTTTACTCATGAACAACTATGTATCACCTCGATGATAGAGAATCATTTAAGCTTATATAAACATCTAATTATACGATTTATGAATGTAATAGTTAGAAGATGTAAAATGATGATTAATATTAGTGTTAAAAACTAGAGAAAAATCTATAAAGACCTCATTAAAAATTTTAAATAAAAATTTAGGTAATATAAAATTAATTTTTTATGTATCAAAATAATAATAATAATAATAATTATTATTATTATTATTATAGTAAATAATAATCATTTTTTTCTTCTATAAATTGTCCCATATAAAATATAAAACTCTTTTCCCCCCCCCTCGTTCATTTTTCACGTTTTCTCGGCGTTGGTGGAGCGCGTTTAAGATATATAGCCCTTCGCTCCCTTCCCTCCCTCCCTCCGTCCCTCCCTCGTCTTTTTTGTGTCTAGGGTTTCATTCGTCACTTGGTCAATTGATCGAAACTGCTGGTCCGCTTGCGTGATAATAGATAGGAGGGATTTGTGATGGCGAGGAAACGGAAAACAGAGGAGGCGACGCCGCTTGACGAGGCCGACCGGACCCTCTACTCCACCTTCCGCGGCGCCGCCAACTCCCTCTCCCAGCTCTACACGCAATCCGTGCACCACCGGGCTCTTTCCTTCCACGCCGGCGAGCGCCAAGCCCTGGTTCCTCGTTCTCTCCCCTCCTCCTCTTTGCCCCCTCATCCGTGACTTGGTTCTTGTTCTGGTCGCACCTTTATGTTTTATGCTTCTCTGTTCTCCCGATTGACGGTGATCGATCCTGCGGGGATCTCGCTCTGATCCCTTTTTCTACTATCATGAGGTAAAAAGGTCGTCTCGTTTTGCTTCATGTGGATCCTATGGGTCGTACTTAGGTCTTGCTTGATTGATTTCTCTTCTTAAGACAATGCATTATGTTCGGTTATTTTATTCTTGAAATATCTTTTTTGTCAAATGAA
Organism: Musa acuminata AAA Group; assembly: GCF_036884655.1. NCBI lineage: Eukaryota > Viridiplantae > Streptophyta > Magnoliopsida > Zingiberales > Musaceae > Musa > Musa acuminata. The sequence continues at coordinate 41,815,575 of NC_088349.1, forward strand.
GAAAGGCTGCTATGTTTGTGAATCATTATTTGATTCTTTTGTACGGGAGCGATCAAATGCTTCTACGAGTGTTTGTGATGCACTTTTTTGCATTTGTTTGTCAAATGAACTTAGCGATTTCTACAATCAGTTGCACCTTTTCCCCGCCATGATCACTGTGCTTAGATTCGGATTGTAGACCATCATTCTTTACGATCATGTGTTGCAATCATCAATACTGGGAAGTGGAAACTACCTGCGCCTGCGATTGTGATTTATACCTTTTGTTGATCCATTTAATGGGGTCCTTCTGTTTTTTTGACTTAGATATGCTATTCTCACTAATCACTACCTCCCTGTTCGGAAACTGTTCCTCTGAAAGAGGCGGTCTTATTCTTTAACCTCATAAGAGAGCGACAACATTTGCTAATTCAGCTTTACAACATTGACAGCGAGATGCATTATGCATTGCCATAACTCATGGCTTTACCTATATGCACTTTGTTTGTCACAGTGTAGTAATAAAATCCAAGTTCTTTTTCCTGTTTGAACTTGCGAATGTGTTAACTTCATAAGATAGCAAACTTTCCAAACCGTGAGTCTCATTGTTTGGACCGATGAAAGCTGTTTACATTCTCTTGTTGTGGGTTTTCTTAGTCATTTTAATACAGCAACCTTGACGTCACATTATATCGTTGAACAATTTCTTACTTACTGGTAAACTAAGAACCTGGAATGTTATAAAACAGGGGGGGAAAAGAAGTAAAATGCTCCATGTACTAGTCACTAGAGATTGTAGCGGAGTCCATCCCTCAAATCTTGTCTAAGCTAAGCTTGGAATCTCTTAAAACTGAGCGAATTTCCCCATTAGGTCATTGGAGCTTTGCTTCCCACCTTTTATGTGATTTCTTTGGTTCCATGTTTTGTGCTGTTGCTTGTAGGTAACACCTATCCTTATTTTGAATTGTCTTCCAAATCTGAGGACTAACATGGGAAAAAAAAACTCAATAGATCAGCAGGCATATCATGCATTTTTATCTTTAATATTTCCTTTACTAGCTGGTCTTAAAGTTGCTTAAGTCTGTTAAATTAGATACATAGTTTATAGAAACTCACAAAGCTAATTTTAATATTCATTAACACAGGATAAGCTCCGCCAGTGGATTTTGAGTCAGGATGAAATTGGATCAAGGTTGACTGTAGCTGACATTGCCACCCATATTCAGGTTTTATGATGATTGCTTGCTGGTTGGCTTTGCCGCATCTTCTGCTTCATTTATTTCTTTCTGCTTATTCATCTAGTGAAGCAACTAGACAAATTTGGTGGTTGCTATACCCCATTCACCATATATATATATATGTATATATGTATATATATATATATATCAGTTCACGATTTTGTACCTAGTTGTGTTTTTGGAATTGGTATCAGAAATACCTTAACATTCAAAACTAGCAGTGTTTTTTAATATGCTATTCCTTTAAATGATTTTGAGTTAGAGAAACTATTATGTGAACTGATTTTCTATCATCGAGTCACATTAGTTAAGTCAATTTCGAGGATGACTTTCTAATTTTCTCACCAAACATAGATACTATATGTAACAAGGTTTAGATATCAGTCTGAAACCAAGTTTAGTAAACTATCAGACTAGAATGGTACCAATATACTGAGGGGTATAAAAGATCTGTGTCATCAAGTATCATTGAACATAATACTTAAGAAAAACTAAATTAAACTCTATGTATAGTGGTATTAAGCTGTGTTTTGTTATATGTACTTGGTTAGACCTGTAAATACTGATCAATACAATTGGGTCCAACTGGTATTTATCATATACGAACATAATCTAATATATCATTTGGGATATTTCATGTTTGTCGAGATATTTTATGATAATAAAAGAATTAATCGTGTATTCTGGTGTCAGTTTTCCTTTGTGTGATACTTGTTCAAAGTTCATGATGTGAGCTTTTAGAAAATGTACCTATGTCACTTTTCAATTCAATATGCAGCCAACTCATTCTCAACTGTGAATGAATTTATTTGAGTTGTAACTACTTGAGGAGAAAAATAGTTTCAAGGAGAAGTTAAACGTTAACTAACAATCTTGCATATGCTTACAACTTAATACTTGTTGTTGCCATCACGTTATGGTGATCAGCAGTAAAACACAGATATCTTTTGGCAAAATTCTGCCTGGTGTAACATGTGACAAGGATTTGGGAGAACAGAGAACTATATCACCATGTCACACAGGAACGAGTTGTCTTTCAGCATCGGGCTGCATACTACTTTTTTTTTATCTTTTTTGTATTTGGTCTTTCTAATTAGCATTCTGGGGAATCAAAGTAGATCATTTTCTAGAGTTTTATTTACTTGATCTGCACAAATAGTGATATATGATTGCTGATCGTCCAAATAAAAAAAAAATTGATGTGGCCAATTAGATCGATAAGGAGGTTATCATAGTTATTTTGTATGGTCATACTTTTTGAATTGCTTGGATGTTACGTGGTTGCTTATGATCTTGTTTTGTTATTGAAGCAACAAGATGCCTGTCTCCATAAATACATTTTTATTCTGTCAATTTCTCATTTTATTAGCAGGATAAATACATTAATCATGGTTTTGCTTTTTGAGCATTTGTAAATTTTCAATTGAGAATGTACATTTCATGCAGAATGAGATGGACTTCGAAGTAGAGAATCCATCAACGTCACCAATATCGGAATTCCAACAACAAACCCAATCCACAAGGCACTTTATGAACTCGAGCGCCCAACCATTGTTTGATCCATCTTCTCAGGCATCAACCGGTTGTGTCCCTCCTAGTGGTGACTCTGATCAAGCCAAAAACTGTGTTTTCTCAAATCCACTTTCCGGTCCTGCTCGTGGGAGCTTTCAGCATTATCACCTTGCTCAGGGATGTGGTGTTTATGCAAATGGTGGGGCTAGAAATCATGATCCCAACCACAACCAGGAGCTTAATTCTCTCAGATCCAACGAGTCATCTATGGATATGAATCTAGATAGTCCAACCCATCAATCTTACTGTTGAAATTTATCCCTCACGGTGATAACTTTTGTAATTCCAAGGATTAATTATAAGTTTTTGGGGACTAAAATGTAAAAGTTGAAGTTGGGGGATGATATTGATATGGTAATAATGCAAGTTTCTAACTAGGCAGCTGTTTCATCTCCTCGATGAAATTCAAGGATCCATTTGTAATTAGTAATTTTCAGGGATTAAAATATAAAATTACTACTTTTTTAAAAATATATATTTTAAATGAGTTGATTTTTCATTCTCTCATTATCTTTTATATAAATACTATACTGTTGGGATTGTAAACAATATTAAGCGAGGGGTAGGGCGAATTAGTATTTTTGTAAAATTTTTATGATGATTTAAAAATTTTGTTCGATCAAATTCGTATTGAAAATATGTTTAACTTAAAATGTAAGTAGGAGTAGTAGACAATTAAATTAAAAGGTAATGGTAATAAAAAGTTGAATATAAATGTACATCGAATTTATAGTGGTTCGGTAAATGCATATTGAATTTATATCGATTTGATTATTATGATTTATGTCTACTTTATCGATTTGATTATTGTGGTTTATGTCTACTTTCGATTCCTCTTCTGTCGAGGCTATCAGCATTCACTAATGATCTTCTTTCAATGGACGAAGACCAACTATCATCTTTACAACTATTTCTTTTTTTGAGAGATAATCTTTATACTTTTATTTTATAATAGACCCCACTCATCCCTCTAGGAGGAAAAAAAAAAAAGAAAAAAAAGAAGAACGAAGAAAAGAGAAAGAAAAAGAGAAAATATGTAATTTTTAATTTAACTATTGTTATAATTTTTTTTGCAAAAAGGTAAGAGATGTATTAAAATAAAATAAGAGATCTTACGATATGATATTGACATGCTTCGCTACTTGAACACGTATTAAAGAGAAAGAACATGGGGTGATACGACAAATAAGCTGACAAAGCCAAGATAAAATGCAAGACTCCAATATTTCGGAGACAACTAGTAACCATGTCGGATTGTGGCGTTGATGAAAATTCGCATCCACTCAAGAAGTGTGTGCATCGTTACGCCACCTTTGGTAAGGCAAATAACTAAGGGTAATCTATCAGGCTGCATGAGGATTTCTCCTACACTATTACAAAGGTGTGTGAGATAAAAAAACACATCACAAACATCATTGCAAAGGTTTGTCATTTGAGACAGGAGAATCTAGTATTTCTGTGGCATCTTAAGTTTTTTTTTTTTTTTACTAGAATGGTTGAGTTTGAAGAATCTATATTTTATTTCATGGTACCATGATGAATAACTTGTAGTTCATTAAAAAAAAAAAAAGAAAGGGATGGATGCTTGAGTTATATAAGTACGAAGAATACAACATCGTATTAATAACAATTTAGTCATGTTCCAAAGGTCTCATCGATACCATATGTGTTGATAACCAAAAACAGTTTAGTAATCTATCTTATAGTTCTTAGTATTATTATAAAATTTACAATCGACGTCATTTAAGTCGTAGGATATGATAACACTAGCTGATTTACTATTATTATTATTATTATTATTATAAAAAGAGACGATTTCTTTGAGCGCGAAGATAAAAAAAAAAGAGATTCTATCAAAAAATTTAATCATACTAAAAATGAAAGAATTGATAGAAATAATAGAAGATAAGAATAATAATTGAAAAAGCTTTATTGTAGAAATGAAATAGTTTAATACATTAACATGTTCCCTCTCCTATTTATACAGATTAGAAGAAAGGATTTCCCTCGATAGAATATATGATTTTTCTTAACAGAATAGAGAGATACTCGTATAGTTGGAAAAATCTTATCTTCTATCATGCCCCTGGTGCTCCCGCAAGATGGTGCTCCTGACAAGGATACCAATCTTGGATCGATGCAAAGAATGATTTAAACCAAGAGACTTCGTGAGTAGAGCAAGAGCAAATCGCTGTTGCTATTGCGATTGCTATTGTTGTGAGGGCACAAACGTTCCCTTCATTCTCTGGAGTCTCTTAGGAATGTGGCTACAACGGCATTGGTCGTTGGCCAAAGGCAAGGGCGAAGCTTTGCTTTTCTCATTACTCTGATACAATGATAGAAATTATAGAAGATAAGAACAATAATTGAAAAAGCTTTATTGTAGAAATGAAATAACTTAATACATTAACATGTTCCCTCTCCTATTTATAGTGAGAACCGTTAGATTTCTATCGAGTAATTACATTCAAAACGTTGTATTCTCCTCTTTGAGAGTGGCAAAAGAAATAAGATTAACAATTCTCCAACCGAGTAGCTGATCATGTGTGGGTAACCTATCAAGAAATGTAAGCCTAGTAATAAATGAAAATTTTAGAATATGACTCTTGATCCATATCAGTTACTACTCTCAAGAGGCAAGTGATTGATGAATTTGTAAGTTAATTGGAGCATGAATTTCTATGCGATATGGTCACTTAGATAATTTGTTACACAATTAATATCCTTCAATTTATTATAAATCGATGCAAGGTAGGAGAATGAGAATGGGATAATCAACTTCTCATGCCCCATCATATCATAATTAAAAAACCCAGTCATAGGAATATATCTATATCCAAAAGATATACTTTCATCGATAATAAGATGATGGAGAAACTGTTTGGGGTGCCAAGAGCCTAATCATGAGAAGGATCAAGATTCATCACTAATGAGATATAGAATAAGAGAGTCAACAAGGTGTAGAAAACACTCTTAAAATTTTAAGACATTGAGGTCGGAGAGTATAAGGTGCATATAGTTCACCATTATAGATATTTACGAGAAATCTACTTAACCCATAAAGAATGCTTCTCGAAGATAATGGCTTGGAGATATCTCATTAGGCAATGCTTGGTTGAGGGTACAAATCCTGTAAATTCTAAAGTTGCGTTCCTCTTTGAAGAATAAATGACTGTCCAATAGACTTTATGAAATCCCTTATAGTTATCTGATGGGGTATAAAGAGAAATAACTTTTGTATATGAACAAATACTAGCAGGCCATAACACATAGTAGAATTAAATGACACCACAATCAAATAGAACACCAAGATATACATGGAAAACCCCTTCAATGTGAAGGATAAAAATTATGGGGCAAACTAGAGATAATCCACTATAATAATAATGAATATACAAATCTTAATCTCTTGCCCAAAACCCTAGCAACAATCACAAGAGAATAACTAGGATACAAGGATCACGTTACTGTGCACAATATCTAAATCCTCTCTAATTCTCCCCAAGTAATCACAGTAAGAATCTACTGTAGATTTGATCTAACCTAAGATGAAAGCACTACTAGATAATTGAGAACAATCTCTCTATGTTGTCCTTGTCTTCTTCCCTTTCTTTCTCTTCTTTTTCTATCTTGTTTTCCTCATTTTCTTTAGAATCCCGTGGCTATAAAAAATGCCTCATTGCTACATTTTCTACCTCTTTTTATAGCCACCACAAACCCCCTTAATATAAATTAGGGTTAGGTTAAGAGGGGGTGAGTTGTTGACTGATAAAGCCCATATTGGGCTGAATATGGGCTGTCAGCCCAACATTATCTTCTATCTAAAGAAATCAAGCCATAAGCTGCTTAACATGGGTCACTTCCTTTTGAGAAAGTTAAAATGAAGAACACCAATACATAATTTTCCCATGAATAATAGTTTTGATGAGTTCAACTCAACTCGTATAAGATTATGACTTACTCTTCCAACTCTCAATATGTAAAAAGATAGAGTCGATAAGAGGAAGATAGTTCATAAATGTGAGCCTTTTGGTGATAAGTGGAACTTAAAGAAATCTAACTAAAAAGTTTTAATATGAATGCAAAGAAGATGTTTACAAGTTTGAATGATCATATGACAAAAGGACCAATGTGGTCTATCATGGACAAAATTCCTTATAAGTGCTTATATGATACTATTATGGAGTATGGCAACAAACCAGGACTAGCCAATACCTCAAAGACCCATTTAGTCATGTAGCACTCGGATAGCTCTATGGTGTTGTATTGGCTAATACTCTATATCACTCTATGGAGCTAGAAAATCCTCAAAATAGTTACCTAGATGATTTTCTTTTATGTTATTTTGCCTCTATGTAATGATTGCATATAAATTACATTTACAGGACTAAAATGGCCATAAAATTTAACTAAAATAAAATTATCAAGCCTATTGCAAGCCCTCTATATGCCATGTAAAGCATGAAGATATGGACATATACAAATATTATATCAAACATATTATGTATAGACTTGCTTCCTCATCCTCATCAAAGCATTTATGAATGTTGCATCTTCAATCCTCTGCTTTAGCTATAATGAACATTTTGGCTTCTAGTTGCTCTCCATCATTGTTGTCTAATATTGCTACAATTCATTCATGACTTTGACTCTAGTATAGGGTCAATCGAGTTATGTTGATTTTTATTGATTCCTATGATTCCCCTAGATGAAGGAAAAAACCTTCCTCATATGTGCTAGTCTCTCAAACATCTTACGCTATTTGAATTAGATGGATATCTATTGGAGTTTTAATGAGCATTGCCTTATAGACTTTCAAGTTTCGAGGCATTTCCTCTACAAAATTTGTTCGTCAATTCCTCTTTTGCTTAATCATTGTCTTTAAGTAGGTTTGTATCATTTTCGCTTTTGATTGACATTTTGTTAGAAAATAAAGTAGATAATTTACTCTCGATTGAATCAATTACCATTGGTAAGGATTTAATAATTGTTGTCTATCATTGTATCTTTTTAAAGGGTATTTGAATAAATATAAAGCTTCTTAATTGGATAAATAAGAGAATTAGGATACTTAATTTCACTTGAGAAGGTAAAGGTTATTTAACTTCCCCTACCTCCTCAAGGATTATGTTTCATGTATTAAGCTAATTACTAACCTTTACATACTTTTTGCTCACACTTCTGAAGTACCTAAAATGTTTACACTCCTTGTGTTAAGTTAGCTACTATAATTTACTTTCTTATTGCTATCTAACTTCTAGAACGAAAGAAGTTTATCCATAAATAGTAAAATTTTAACTTGACTTAGAGCAAGTTTTCGATAGTTTTGATTTCCTCTCTGATTATACTATCTTCTCGATTATTTTTGCTACCTACTCCTTTGAGTAAAAAAGATACAATAATATGTACTTCCTACTCCGTTCATTAGTCAAGTACTCTTGTATTGACCATTAATCTCTCACTTTTGGCTATATTAATGAGAAACTCATCGATATCAATCTTACAAATTTCTCTAGCTTGTACCCTTCTACCTTGTCTCATACTTAGAATTTGTCTTTGCATTCTTCACCTTCTTGGCCTCTTTTATGACCATACCCTCATTTTCAATGAGAGTAAGGGACCAATGACTCTATGGAAGTCTCGCCTCTATAATACAATGACATTGTTATGCCCATGATTCTACTATTCATTATCTCATATCTATGTACCTTTCTATGTGATCGATAGATCTGCCTCTATGGCACTATGATATTACTTCGAGTCTATCTCCATCCTAATCAACACTTGGTTTTGGGTAGCTATATCCCTTTGGACTTGTCATCGCTTTCTTGCTCCTTTCGACCACTTACTTCAACATTTTTATATTTTTCTAGTAGTTTTCCTTGGTTAATAAAAAAATGAACTATATTTACATCCTTGTTAGTAATATTCACTCTCTTAACCTTGTCTTTCGACTTACTAAGCAACTTTGAACGAATATGAGCTCTATATTAGTCAAATTCTCTTGCCACTCTAATCTTACCTTTATATGATCAAGTCTTCCCTCATGGGACTCACTAGTATTTGCACCCAAAATTTTTTCTTGGTGGTACACAATCCTCATATACTAATGACCAAAGCTTTTATCTGATGCAAAATTTAATGCATGCATGAAGACCTACCTCTATAATACCATGACATTCACTCCTTGAATCCACAGCCTATTAAGACTGAAATCTATATTAAGAAGGAGGGGGGGGGGGGGGGGGGGATGAATTAGTGATTTTTCGTGAAATCACATCGGTTTGGAAATCTTTGTTCAATAAAGCCATATCAGAAAGACGTTTAAACTTAAAACATTTGCAAGAATAGTAATAAGCAGGTAAAGCAGTTGCAAAATAAATAAACAAGCAGAGAAAGGGAGGCACACCAATTTTATAGTGGTTCGATCGTCGTGACCTACATCCACTCTCGATTCCTCTTCACTCGAGGCCATCGGCTTCCACTACCGATCTTCTTTCAATAGGCGAAGATCAACTACCCTTACAACTCTTTCTCCTTTTCACAAGTTCAAGAGAGAAACTTTACACCCTTCTATTATAAGTATTCCCTTATACTCTCTCTTAGAATTGCCTCTAAGCATATGGAGGAGAGAACTCAACTTTCTAAAGGGTTTGCAAGCTTATAATTATAGAGTTTTGGTTTTACTTTCGTGCTCTCTTAAACAGGAAAGATTGGGGTATTTATAGACCCCAAGTAGCTTAAAAAATTGAAGCCCAAATTTAAATCTATGAGATTTTGGGGTACTAGCAGTATCACCGCCTGCAGCACTGACACTTGGCGGTACTATTGCTTAACAGATCCTCGGAAATTGGGCTCTGGCGGTACCACCACCTGATAGGACGGTACTACTGCTTGACAGCGTTAATTACTGATGGTACCATCGCTTAGTCTAGGCAGTACCACTGCCCAAACCACCTAGGAGGCCAAGTCTCAAGCGGTTGCATTGCTAGGGCTTGCTAAGGGTTGCTGCATGGGCCTCACTTGGCCCAAAATAGCCCCAACTCAAGCCCAATAGGTCAATAATTGAGTTAGCATAATTACACCCCAAAACTAACTCAATTAGACTCTAAACTAACTTGATCTAGACATAATCAATTACAAGCATTAATCCTATGTTGTCCGGCATGTCATTGGTTCATCCGGCGCTTCGTCCGATCCTTCGATACATCATCCTCTCCTTCGACATATTGCCAAATTGACATGTTGACTCCCGCAACTTCCGATCTCCTTGGTGTAATGTCCAATCCTTCAGTCCGATGCCCAAACTTATGACATGAAGTCCTTCTGCCGACACGTCGACTGATCTTTCGACTGATGTCCAATCTTCTGAATATTCACTTCGGCTCAACGTCTGATTCCTCCTACTTTAATCATTTTATCTTTCCTTGATCGAGGTTAGTTAATTAGTTTATCTTTCCTTGATCGAGGTTAGTCTCATGTCACTCAAAATGCTGATTAGATCATAACTTCATTAATTTATTTCATTATCAAAATCCGAGATTTAATAATCTATCTCTTTTTGATAATGACAATCAATTGATGACAGAGTTTAAACTAAACTCCCCGTATTAATATGCTATATTGAAATGAACATTAAATTCAAATTGAATTCAAGTCAAAGCAATTTTAATCATAATTCATATTATATGCAATACATCAATAAGATTATTATAATAAAATCACGAGTATTGCATACATAATCATAATTTCAAAACATCAAAGTGTGTCATATCATGCATGATTCAAATCATCATCATACCTTCTCTCCCTTTGTCATTGACAAGAAAAAAAGAAGTGCAAATAGTATATTTTTGAAATATGCAATTTCTAATTCACTATAGAACATGCAAGCTTAGTAAGTTTTAGAGACATGCAAGTTTATTAATTTTACTTTCTTTTTAAGATGTAGATGCTAACACTTTTGCTTCTTTTTGAAATGTGTAAGCTAGCAATCTTTGCTTCTCTTTTGAGATCAGCAAGCTAGCAAGTTTTTGCTTCTCTTGAGATGTTCAAGCTAGCAAGTTTTTCTCATTTAAATATGCAAGCTAGTAAGTTTTTCTCCTTAAAATGTACAAGCTAACAAGTTTTACATCATTTTTAGAACATGCAAGCTAGCACAATTTACATCATTTTAAAACATGCAAGCTAGCAATTTTATCTCCCCCTTTGTCATTGTAAGAAGGGAAGAATATAACTTTATAATTCTTTTCTCTTTATATCAATTTTCACATCATGATAAAGATAAATTTAAATCAAATGTGATGAGGTATACAATTTATGAATACAAGAGAGTATTATAAATAAATCATGACATAAAAGACATAATATCAAAGATCATTTGAATACCAAAAGACATGATTCATTTTGACAAATCTTTTCTTTTGTAAATAGTAAAAAGAAACATAAGAGAATAGAATGGTAAAATATCTTAATTCATGCATAAGAAATCTCATGATTCATATAGAAAATCTTCTCTTAAATAAAATACAAAAATAATTCAAGAATAAAGAGTAAGATATCTTGATTCATAAAAGAAAATCTTAAGTTTTAATTCTGAGAATTCAAGATCATGATATAGATAAAACTTATTCAAATTTAAATCATTATATCATCAAAATCACTTTCAAGAGATTCAAAATGACATAAATATATTTATCAATTTCTTATTAAAAAATCAATAAGATAGAGATAGAAAAATTTTCAAAATACATTCCCTTTTTAGTTGTTTCATTTCATGTGATTGATTTCATACAAACATGCGAAGTTTTTTTTTTTAATGTCAAAACCATGCATCATGTTTAAAATAAAAAAATAAGATTTATCACAAAAATCATCAAGATCAAAAGTGTAACATATAATTCCAAAATATAAGATTTTAAATCATCATTACTTTAAATCCTTATGCATAATATAAAATCATCAAGCATGATACCAAAACTTTTAACATTTTCATTACATCATTTAATCATCAAGCATGATTTCATTGAACATAAAATATCTTTAATTAAATTATTTTATTATTAATAGTTCTAATTCTAATGATATTTCCTTTATTGTTTTGGCTAGTGAGCTTTATGAAGTATTTTGGATCTTCGATCATAAGCCTTAAGCATCCACTATCAAAATATTATTTTTGCTCCTAACTTTCGATTTTAGAGATGTCTATAAGAAGGGTGTATTTGTTTTAGGTACTCATTTAGCTTTGAGTCCCTCATGGTTTGATCTATCATTCTTAGCTTTTGACATTAAGTCATTCATGGTTCCTTTAGAAACTCAAACCAATTTATGTAGCTATACTTTTTGAATGGATATTTATATGTAAAATGACCATGTTTACCGCAAGAATTACATTTGTTTTCAAGGAAAACATGTAATGTGGGTCCTTTAACAAAAGTGGTTGGCTTTTGTTGAGTGTTACTCACAAAGCTGATTCCTTTTTTTCTATAAATATTACTCTTATTAGCAAGAATCATGTTTAAAGATTTACTAGCAATTTTAAATTTATCTTACATTTGTTGTACAAATAAATTTTCTTTTTTAAGTGAGTCTAACTCTTCACACTTAGTACAAGGAGTTAACATGCAATTATCATGCTTATTTTTTAATTTTTAAATTCACTAGCAAGAGAAGCATAATCATTTTTTAACAACTTATATTTTTTACTAACTAGCTTACATTCATCAAATAAATCATGGAAAGCATCAAGCAATTCATTGTAAGATAAATGAAATTCAATTGAGTCATTTACCTCGTCGTCAAAAGTCATTAAGACGTAGTTTGCCACCTCGCCTTTGTTGGTTAGCTCATTGTATTCAAATGTATTCGATTCGTCCCAAGTTACCTTGAGTATTTTTTTCTTCTTTGGCAGCTTCTTTTTAAGTTCATTTTTATTCTTAGTTTCATGTTTTATGATTTTTAAAATTTACTTCTATGTTATCATTACTTGAGCTTTAGCTCAAGTAGTCTTCTTTTGTTCTAAGTGTCAAATCCTTCCTGTTCTTTGGAAAGTTATTCTCAAGTTCATCATGTGCTATACACGTCATTTCATAGGTCATCAAAGATCTAATAAGTTCTTCAAGTGGAAAGTTATTTAGGTCCTTTCCCTCTTGTATTGTGGTTACTTTCGAATCTCAATTTTTAGAAAGTGATCATAAAACTTTATTAACAAGTTCAAGATTCGAAAAACATTTACTAAGAGCTTTTAAACTATTGACGACATCTGTAAAATGGGTGTACATGTCAACAATAGTTTTGCTTGGCTTCATTTGAAACAATTCAAAATCATGCATCAAAATATTTATTTTAGACTCGTTAGCTCTATTCATGCCTTTATGAGTTACTTCTAGTGTGTGCCAAATCACATGTGCAGTTTTATATAAAGAAATACGATTAAACTAATTTTTGTTTAAAGTACAAAATATAGTGTTCATAACTCTAGCATTCAAAGAAAAGTTTTCTTTTCCAAATCATTCCATTGGTTCATTGGATTAGAAGACCTTTGAAAATTATTTTTAACGATATTCCATAAATCGAAATTCATATAAAGCAAGAAAACTCTCATTTGAGTTTTCTAATACATGTAGTCAGTCCCATTGAACATAGGAGGATGAACGATGGAAAGACCCTCTTGATTGCTGACAAAAATCATTTCTCCTAGGTGTTAAAACAAATGAAAAAAACGAGGCTATGATACTAATTGTTAGGACTAAAATCAGCACTAGGGGGGAGGGGGGTGGTGAATTAATGTTTTCGTAAAATCACATCGGTTTAGAAATTTTCATTTAATAAAGTCATATCAAAAAAATGTTTAAACTTAAAACATTTGCAAGAGCAGTAATAAGCAGGTAAAGCAGTTGTAAAATAAGTAAACAAGCAGAGAAAGAGAGGCACAATAATTTTATAATGGTTTAGTCATTATGACCTATATTCACTCTCGATTCCTCTTCACTCGAGGTTATCAGCTTCTACTGACGATCTTCTTTCAATGAGAGAAGATAAACTACCCATACAACTCTTTTTCATTTTCATAGGTTTAGAAGAGAACCTTTACACCCCTCTATTATAAGTATTCCCTCACACTCTCCCTTAGAACAGCCTCTAAGCATATGGAGGAGGGAACTTAACTTTATAATAAGGTTTACAACCTTAGAATCATAAAGTTTTGGTTCTACTTTCATACTCTCTTAAGTAGGAAAGATTAAGGTATTTATAGACACCAAATATATTTAAAAATTAAAGCTAAAATTTAAATTTATGAGATTTCAGGGTACTGGCGATACCATCGCTTGCAGCACTAATACTGGGCAGTACCATCACCTAGTCTTGGTGGTACCATTGCCCAGTTTGGGTGGTACCACTACCTAACAGAACCTCGGAGATTGGGCTCTAGTAGTACCACCACTTGACAGGGCGGTACCACCACTTTGTCACGGACTTAGCTGGTTTTGCCTAAGTCGTGCGGCACCCTTGCGTGTCCGTCCGCAAAGGTGAGCCTCCCCGAAGCCTCGCATTGTCCATTAGGACCAACAAAAGAGAGAACGGGTTAGAGAGAACGCCTCAATCGGGATCCACAAGCAAACATCTCCGAAAAATACTTCATAAACAATGCAAATTACAAACTGACTTTACAAGCTCTGAACAGTTGCATAACAAAGGGTAAAATGGTCCATTATAGACCGAGAATCTCTCGTACGTGCCCACATGACACAACCTTTATTTACAAGCCAAAAGAGGCCACCAACATAACTAAAATGGGACTATTAAGCCTTCGGCCGTCCCTCTACATGCTATACAAGGCATGAACATACCAAAAGACATGGACATACATAAGCATTACATCAAACATCCTGTTTCGAAGTTTCTGTGACATTCTCCCCCACTTTTTCCTTTGACGTCATCGTCAAAGCCTTTGTCGACACTGCAACTCCTCGCCATTGTTGAGTCTTCAATCTTCTTCTCCAGCTACAATGCGCCTCTTGGCTCATAGCTGCTCTCCGCTGCTATTTTAAGTAGTCGAACCTTTGATCCTCCATGCTGCTTCAACTCACCAATGACTCTGACTCTAGTGTGGGGTTGGCTGAGTTGTATTGATCCTTGTGTTAGGATCGGAGCGGCACTAAGAGGGGGGGGTGAATTACTGCAGCGGATTAAAACTTCGATTTTAACAAAATCTTTCGTACGATAAGAACGAAACTTGAAAAGTTTAACTTGAAAGCGTATTCTTAAAGTTGCGCAGCAAGGGTAATAAGGAACTAAAGCAGTAAGAAGATTTGCAGTAATATAAATGACAATAATAAAATGCAAACCAGAGATTACGCCAATTTTTAGAGTGGTTCGGTCAAATGACCTACTCCACTTGCGATGCCCCTCTTCGATGAGGCTCCCACCTTCCACTAGCAAATCTCTTGAAATGGAAGGGTAAACACCCCTCTTACAACCTTTTACAAGCAGTTCAACCTCTTACAAATTTTCAATAAGAAAGAAGGAGGAGAACTCTCTAGCAAATTGAAAACAAGACTTGCTAAGACTTTCTAAGACTTTTCTCTCAATCAAAATGCTTCTCAAAAGTTGTTATCTCAGCTGAGATTTGAGGGGTATTTATAGGCCTCAAGAGGATTCAAATTTTGGGCTCCAAAATTTGAATTCTCTTAGGGTTCCCGGTGCTGGAGGTGCCACCGCCCAGCCAGGCGGTGCCACCGCCCAGCGCTCGGGTGCTGGACGGTGCAACCGCCCAGCCAGGCGGTGCCACTGCCTGGCTCTCCGGTTCACTTGGTTTGGCTTACTTTTAGCCCAAACCAAATCTGACTTTGGCCCCAGTTGGCCCCTAACCAGGATATAGGATTATCTTCTTAATCCTAATCCTAATTACAAGTGAACTACATAACAAAACACATCCTAAGCAATTTATCAACCGCGAGCGTCAAGTCTTATTCCGGCGAGCTTTCCGACGAACTTCTTCCGACGGGGTCCAAGCACGCTCCCGAACTTGTGATGACTTTAATGAGTAGCCGAGACTTCTCGGTGATCTCTGCGAACCTCCGACGATCTCTTTGGCGAACTTCCAACAGGTTCCCGATTTCTTCTCGGTTGGTTCCATCATCATCTCCGACGATTCTTCGGACTCTTAAACGTTCATCGAACTTGACTCCGGTATTCTTGCTTTGTGTTTTCTGGTTATCGTAGTTAATCCTGCATACTTAACTCAATAATATGGATTAGATCAAATAACCCATCAATTGATTTTATCATCAAAATCCGAGATTCAACAATCTCCCCCTTTTTGATGATGACAATCAATTGATGACGGAGTTAAACGTAACTCCCCCTATCTATATGCCATATTATGAGAAGATAAAACACTTGAATTTCATCATTGAATTCAAGTATAAACCGATAAGCTCTAACCGTAGAACTTATCGTTATTCTCATTAAGCATAATGTAAATGCGAAACTTTGATGAAAATCTTTTTCAAGTCGAAAGATAAGAGACAAATTTTACTATGACAAGAGATAAAGATTTTCAACTTGAATTGCATGATTATACATTTTAGACATGCATTCAATATGATCAATCAATCTTACGATATTTTCAAGGATTTTGCAAGGCATATAAGATAATCATCGATCGATCACTTTTCTCAAGGATTTTGCAATTCATATTTTGTCATGCTATTAAGAATGATATAAGTCATCACTTTTCTCCCCCTTTGTCATCAACAAAAAGGAAAATGAGACTTGAAGCACATATTTTGTCATACAACGATTTTATCATTGAAAATTAAGTATGCAAAAATATTTACGCAGAGTTCATTTTAGAGGAAAATTCAGCATGCATTCATATTATCTAATCTCTTCTTTCTATGAATAACAGAAATTGTAGATGTATAAGAGAGAGATTGGGATAAAAAAAATTCAAGTAGTAATTTCACGAAGTCAAGATCATAATTCGAATACAAACTCATTCAAATCGTCAAATTCATGAAAATCTCAACATTACTTTTTAATCATCACATAAGGCATTTAAAGAATTTTTGAAACATAGGAGAATGATTAATTTAAGCATACAATGTTTCAATCAAATTCAAGTCATGAATGCCAATACTTTCATATTTGTAAGTATCAATTCATGAATGCCAAAAGATATTATTTGTGATTCCAATTTTGCAAGATCAAGATTATGATTTAGATAAAACTTATTTAAATCAAATCGCTAACTTGAAATTCATAATCAAGTCATCAAAGTCGATTTCGAGATTTCACAACATGTGATATGGAATTTGAAGGAGAATGAGAGATGGAAAGAAGATGAAAAACTTTACGGAAAATCCAATCAAACAAGTTTATTGTTTAGGGACAATTTAACATACCTAATTCCCTTCTAATGAATTCAAATTGGTCTTCATTCAAGGCTTTTGTGAATATATCTGCTAATTGATGCTTTGTGTCAATGAATTCTAGAACAACATTATTGTTAAGGACATGATCGCGTATGAAATGATGCCTAACGTCGATGTGCTTAGTTCTAGAATGCTGAATTAGATTTTTAGTAAGACATATGGCACTAGTATTATCACATTTTATGGGAATATTTTTAAAGTGAATTCTATAGTCTTCTAATGTATTTTTCATCCAAATGACTTGTCAACAACATGCACTTGCAGCTATGTATTCGGCTTCTGCCGTAGATAGTGCAACTGAATTTTGCTTCTTGGAAGTCCAAGAAACAAGTGCATGTCCTAAAAATTGGCATGTTCCGAATGTACTTTTTCTATCTATTCTGCATCCGCCAAAATCGGCATCCGCATAGGCTATTAAATCAAAATTTTCAGATTTTGGATACCATAATCCTAAATTTGGAGTTCCTTTAAGATACCTAAATATTCTTTTAACACTTTTGAGATGAGATAATTTAGGATTTGATTGAAACCTAGCACAAAGTCCTACACTAAACATAATATCCGGTCTAGTCGCGGTAAGGTAGAGTAGACTACCTATCATTCCCCTATATGTTTTTTGATCGAAATTTTCACTATTTTCATCCATATCTAACTTAGTCACAGTACTCATAGGGGTGTTTATTGCTTTTGAATTATCCATGTTAAATCGTTTTAACAATTCTAATGTGTATTTAGATTGGTTAATAAATATACCATCCTTAAGTTGTTTGATTTGTAATCCTAAAAAGAAAGTTAATTCCCCCATTAAACTCATTTCGAATTCATTACTCATAGATTTGGCAAATGATTCACATAGTGATTCATCCGAAGAGCCAAAAATAATATCGTCAACATAAATTTGCACAATAAGAAAATTATTTTCAAAATGTTTAATAAACAATGTAGTATCAACCTTGCCTTTGGTAAAATTATTTAAAATAAGAAAGGAACTAAGCCTTTCATACCAAGCTCTAGGAGCTTGTTTCAAGCCATAGAGAGCCTTAGTCAATTTGAATACATGATTATGAAAAAGAGTATTTTCAAATCCGGGAGGTTGTTCGACATATACTTCTTCGGAAATAAAACCATTTAAGAAGGCACTTTTAACATCCATTTGAAATAGTTTAAAATTATTACTACTAGCATAGGCAAGGAGCATCCTTATGGCTTCTAATCGAGCCACGGGAGCGAAGGTTTCTTCGTAATCGATACATTCTTCTTGGTTGAAACCTTTGGCCACTAATCTAGCCTTGTTTCTAACCACGATACCATTTTCGTCTTGCTTGTTTCTAAAGACCCACTTAGTACCAATGACTAAATGGTCACTAGGTCTAGGAACAAGCTCCCACACCTTATTCCTCTCAAATTGATTCAATTCCTCTTGCATTGCAATAACCCAAAAATCATCTTTTATGGCCTCGTCCATGCACTTAGGTTCGATTTGAGAGAGGAAGGCGGCATTAGCACAAAAATTCTTGAAAGAGGAACGAGTTTGAACCCCTTTAGATGTATCCCTTATAATTAGCTCATTTGGATGAGCATCTATATACTTCCATTCCTTAGGCAAGGAAATTTCGGAAGAAGGTGCATCCAAGTTGCTATTTTGAGGAGAGGGTTCATTTAAATTCAAATTATCAAAACCAAGATCATCATCAAAATCATTTTTCTTTAATCAAAAATTTCATTAAAAACTACATGAATAGACTCTTCTATTACTAAGGTTCTTTTATTAAAAATCCGAAAAGCCTTAGAAACGGAAGAGTAGCCAAGAAAGATGTCTTCATCGGATTTAGCATCAAATTTACCTAAGGCATCCTTTTCATTTAAAATAAAGCATTTACAACCAAAAACTTTAAAATAAGAAATATTTAGTTTTTTGTTATTCCATAATTCATAAGGAGTTTTTGATAGAGATGGTCTTATTAGAACCCTATTCATAATGTAGCAAGCCGTATTTACGGCTTCGGCCCAAAAATATTTGGGTAAACTATGTTCATTTAACATAGTTCTTGCCATTTCTTGTAGGTTTCTATTTTTTCTTTCAACTACACCATTTTGTTGAGGATTTCTTGGAGTTGAGAAGTTGTGATTGTATCCATTAACTTCGCAAAAATTTTGAAAGTCATGGTTTTGAAATTCACCACCGTGATCACTCCGAATTGATGAAATCATGAAGCCTTTTTCGTTTTGAGTGAGTTTACAAAATTTAGAGAAACACTTGAAGCAATCACTTTTGTGAGCTAAGAAATAGGTCCAAGTGTATCTAGAGTAGTCATCCACAATCACAAAAGCATATTTGCTTCCACCTAAACTTGTTGTATCAATTGGTCCAAATAAGTCCAAATGGATCAATTGTAATGGTCTAGTGGTGCTAATTTGATTTTTTGGTTTGAAGCTTGTTTTTATTTGTTTGCCTAGTTGACATGCATCGCATACTTTGTCCTTAATAGACTTTATATTTGGAATTCCTCATACAAATTCTTGAGATGAGATCTTAGATATTGTTTTCATGCTTGCATGGCCTAATCTCCTATGCCAAAGCCAAGCATCATCATTTACGGCGGAGAAACACATTTCATTACTTAGTTCATCAAGATTGATGGTATAGACATTATTTTGTTTTAAAGCAATCATAGTCATGTTATGATTTGGTTTTTCAATAATGCACATATTTGATTCAAATCTAACGATGTAACCTTTATCGCATAGTTGACTAATACTCAAGAGATTATGTTTCAATCCATCAACTAGTAAGACATCATCAATGGAAAAATTAAATTTGTTACCAATAGTTCCCTTGACAATGATTTTACCCTTGTTGTTGTCTCCGAAGGTAACGTACCCTTCTTCTTTGCTAGTGAGCATAGAAAAATGAGATGGATCTCCAGTCATATGTCTTGAGCATCCACTATTGAGATACCATCTCTTGCTCCTAGCTTGTGGGTTTGTCTACAAAAGAGGATGATTTTTAGGTACCCATTTGATTTTGGGTGCCTCAAAAATTGACCCACTAACTTTGTTATTTATTATTGAATTCTTTATAGTTCCTTTAGGAACCCATATTAATTTTTGTGAACTAATTTTTCTAAATGGGCATTTGTAGGCAATATGTCCGGATTTGCAACAAAAGTTGCATTTCATATAAGAGGAAACATGTAATGTAGGTCCTTTTATGAAAGTGGTAGGATTTTGATGTAATCATTTTACAAATCCAATTCCATTTCTATTTGCGATGTGACCCTTGTGTGCAAGAATCATATCTAATCCTTTGCTACCAACCTTAAACTTATTTAAGGTTTCCTTAAGAAGCAAATTTTCATTTTTTAATGCTTCTAAGTGCTCACACTTAGAGCATGGAGGAGTTTGAAGACTATCAAACTTATCTTGTAGCAAAGCATGCTCTTTCTTTAAGATACTTAACTTCTTGCTAATAGTTCTACATTCATCAAATAATTCATGAAAAGCGATAGATAGTTCTTCAAAAGATAAATCTTCATTAAATAAATCACATACCTCTTCTCCTAACGCCATTAGCGCGTAATGAGCAACTTGCTCGGTGTTGGACTCCTCTTCTTCGGATGCGCTTGAATCATCCCACGTTGCCTTGAACGCCTTCTTCTTTGATGTTCTCTTTTTGGCTTGAGGACAATCGTTCTTATAGTGTCCCGGTTTTTTGCATTCATAGCAAATCACTTGGTCCTTCTTTTGTTCAAATTTATTTTTTGTATTATTTTTAAATTTGTTCTTTCTTAAATATTTTTTAAATTTTTGAGTCAAAAGTGCAATGTCATTGTCACTGTCCTCATCACTTGATGTTCCTTTCAAGTGGTCTTCTTGTGATTTGAGTGCCATATCCTTCCTGTTCTTTGGAAGGGGGTTCTCGAGCTCGTCATGAGCTTGACATGTCATTTCGTAGGTCATTAGAGACCCAATGAGTTCTTCAAGAGGGAATGCTTTAAGGTCTTTGGCCTCTTGAATGGCTGTAACTTTTGGATCCCAACTTTTAGGGAGAGATCTTAAGATTTTAGTTACTAGTTCAAAGTTAGTAAAATCTTTACCAAGAGCTTTGAGTCCATTGATGACATCCGTAAACCGGGTGTACATGTCTCCGATGGACTCACTTGGTTTCATTCGGAAAAGTTCATAAGAGTGCACAAGGATGTTGATTTTGGACTCTTTCACTCGGCTAGTGCCTTCATGAGTGACCTCAAGAGTTCTCCAAATATCAAAAGCCGAATCACACATTGAAACACGATTAAATTCGTTTTTGTCTAATGCACAAAACAAGGCATTCATAGCCTTTGCATTTAAAGCAAAAACCTTCTTCTCCGATTCATTCCATTCGCTCATCGGAAGAGAAGATTTTTGAAATCCATTCTCAACAATAGACCAAAGCTCAAAGTCCATAGAAATGAGGAAGATCCTCATGCGAGTCTTCCAATATGTGTAATCCGACCCATTAAACAAAGGTGGTCGTGCAATAGAGTGGCCCTCTTGCATGCCGGAGTAAGCCATCTCTCTTGGGTGTTAAACCAAATATGAGAGATAACCTTGCTCTGATACCACTTGTTAGGATCGGAGCGGCACTAAGAGGGGGGGGTGAATTAGTGCAGCGGATTAAAACTTCGATTTTAACAAAATCTTTCGTACGATAAGAACGAAACTTGAAAAGTTTAACTTGAAAGCGTATTCTTAAAGTTGCGTAGCAAGGGTAATAAGGAACTAAAGCAGTAAGAAGATTTGCAGTAATGTAAATGACAATAATAAAATGCAAACCAGAGATTACGCCGATTTTTAGAGTGGTTCGGTCAAATGACCTACTCCACTTGCGATGCCCCTCTTCGATGAGGCTCCCACCTTCCACTAGCAAATCTCTTGAAATGGAAGGGTAAACACCCCTCTTACAACCTTTTACAAGCAGTTCAACCTCTTACAAATTTTCAATAAGAAAGAAGGAGGAGAACTCTCTAGCAAATTGAAAACAAGACTTGCTAAGACTTTCTAAGACTTTTCTCTCAATCAAAATGCTTCTCAAAAGTTGTTATCTCAGCTGAGATTTGAGGGGTATTTATAGGCCTCAAGAGGATTCAAATTTTGGGCTCCAAAATTTGAATTCTCTTAGGGTTCCCGGTGTTGGAGGTGCCACCGCCCAGCCAGGCGGTGCCACCGCCCAGCCAGGCGGTGCCACCGCCCAGCGCTCAGGTGCTGGACGGTGCAACCGCTCAGCCAAGGAGGTGTCACCGCCCAGCCAGGCGGTGCCACCGCCTGGCTCTCCGGTTCACTTGGTTTGGCTTACTTTTAGCCCAAACCAAATCTGACTTTGGCCCCAGTTGGCCCCTAACCAGGATATAGGATTATCTTCTTAATCCTAATCCTAATTACAAGTGAACTACATAACAAAACACATCCTAAGCAATTTATCAACCGCGAGCGTCAAGTCTTGTTTCGGCGAGCTTTCCGACGAACTTCTTCCGACGGGGTCCAAGCACGCTCCCGAACTTGTGATGACTTTAATGAGTAGCCGAGACTTCTCGGTGATCTCTGCGAACCTCCGATGATCTCTTCGGTGAACTTCCAACAGGTTCCCGATTTCTTCTCGGTTGGTTCCATCATCATCTCCGACGATTCTTCGGACTCTTAAACGTTCATCGAACTTGACTCCGGTATTCTTGCTTTGTGTTTTCTGGTTATCGTAGTTAATCCTGCATACTTAACTCAATAATATGGATTAGATCAAATAACCCATCAATTGATTTTATCATCAAAATCCGAGATTCAACACCTTGTTGATTCCTGCGGATCCCCCAGATGAAGGAAAAGACCATCCTTACTACGCCAATCTCTCAAATTCCACATGCTGCTTGAACTGGGTAGATGCTTGTTGGAGCTTTAACGAGCATCGTCTCATAAACTTCTAAAGTTTTGGGTCCTTCCTCCACAAAATTTGCTCATTGACTCTTCTTTCACTTAGTTATCACATCCAAGTAGGTTCGTATCACTTCCGATTTCGATTGGCATTTCATTGGGAAATGAAGCGGACAATCTACTCTCAGTAGCATTGATCACCATTGGTGAGGATTTGACAACCATTATCTTCCATTATCTTCGAAGGGTCTTTGAACTTGTGCAGAGCTTCTCTGCTGGATAGATAAGAGAATTGGGATACTCGGTTTCACCCATTCTCTTAGGAGTTGAGAAGGCAAAGGTTACTTTACTTCGCCCGCCTCCTCGAGGTTGTACTTCATGTATCGAGCTAGTTACTGGCATTTGCATGCTCTTTGCTCACACTTCTGAAACACTTGAAGTGTTTGCACTCCTTGCGTTGAGTTAGCTATTATGATTCACCTTCTCAATGCCATCGAACTTCTGGAATGCGGGAACTTTTCACCCCAACTTGGAGTAATTCTTTAATAGATAAGGTCGCCTTTGGGATTGTACCGTCTTCTCCATCAACCTTACCGCCTACTCCCCTGAGTAGCGAAGGTACAACACCGTGTACTGCCTGCTTCGTTCCTTGGTTATGCACTCTTGCATGACCCAAAGTCCTTCACTTTCGGCTATCTTGATGAGAAGCTCATTGACACCAGTCTTATGAAGTTCCTCGGCCTCTGCCCTTCAGCCTTGTCTCGGTACTTGGAGATTGCCTCTGCATGCTCCACCTCCTCGGCCCCTTTCACGACCAAGCGCTCTCCCTCCATGAGAGCAAGGGATTAATGACTTTCATGGAAGTCCCGCCTCTGCGGTACCATGGTGCTGCTATGCCCATGGCACTACTATCTGTCGCCTCGCATTTGCATCCCTTTTCTTCATGATCAGTAGATATGTCTCCGTGGCACTCCTCCGAGTCCACCTCTATTCTAATTGATGCTTGATTTTGGGTAGCTAAGTCCCTCTAGAATCGTCGTCGCTTCCTCGCCCCTTTCGACCCCCTACTTCAACACCTCTGTGTTCTCCAAGCAGATCTGTTTGGTCGATGGAAAGATAGACTACAACTCCCATGCATGGCCTCTGCCATCACATTGTAGGGTTTGCACCGATTCTGTTCTCCTTAGCTTCCTTGGTAGCAACGTTCGCTTACTCGACCTTGTCCTCTGACTTGTTGGGCTCTCTTAAGCGAATATGAGCTCTGGAGTAGTCCAACTCTCCAGTTGCTTCGATCATACCTCTACATGATCAAGTCCCTCCTATAGGACTCACTGGTACTTGCATTCAAACTTTTCCCTTGGTGGAACACAGCCCCCATATGATGATGACCAAGGCTTTCATCTGATGCAAAATTCGATACACGCCCGGAAGACCCGCCTTTGCGGTACCATGGCCTTCACTCCTTGAATCCATAGCCCTTCTTACCATCATGTTGTTCACCGAAGTGGAGCTTCCGGTAGCTCCTAATCATACCTCCGTATGATCTAGTCCCTCAAGGGACTAGGTCATGTGTATCGCATTGCCACGAACTGTTCCACCACGATCCACTACACCATGTCGCCTCTTGGTGACATCTCCATTGCATTCTGATCATTGTGGAATAAACTCAAATTGTGAACCCTCCATGTGTGGCCTCTGCCAATACATTGCAGGGTCTCTTCCACCTTCAATTTTGTTCGCTCCTTTGGCAATCGACCTTCATCCACCCACTTTTGGGTCACACCTAGATGAAGCACCGCTCTAGGACAGTCCGTCGTCTAGTAGCTTCCGAAGTCCACCGACTTCACTATAATTTATGCACCATTGTTTGGATCCTGGGCCTCTGCCCCTACCAGCACAATCTCCACTGTGCACCACTTCCTTCATGGCAACTTGAATGGCAACTTGAATGGCAATACTGTGGCATATTCTTCAAGAGCACCTGCCTCTGCATCCTCTTGCCCCGTGCTCAGGCCTTCTGAACCCAACTTCGCCTCCGCAAATTGAGTCACCTTAGATCCTCCCTCAAATGCTTTTCCGAGATAAGGTGCATGTGCCCAGAAGCTCCCTTCGTCTTTGGCACCATGCAAGATGAGTCCACTCCATCAGAATGAAGGACCCATGGAACAACATGATCCTACTCTTACCTCTGCAAGAGTTCATGTCTTTGACCTCTGTCTAAGGAAAGCACTGTGCCTCTGCTCCATGTTCCAACTTCTCTGCTGGCTTCCTTCATGCGGCTTGGGTACTTCGCCAAGTTACACCCAAGTTGCTCCGCTCCTCGTTTTTGCATTGAGTCAATGGTGGACCTCGTGCCCACCATTCCACGGGTCAGCCCTCCCTTGAGTCCGATCTCCATATCGACTCTAAGTGTGCCTTCATTTGTGTTGCTTTGGATTGCTCCCCCACTTGATCTCGCAATGCATCCACCAATGCATTCTCTCGAGCAAGATCATGCGACAACTCCTCGCTGCTTGCTCGGTCCATTAAGCTTCGTGGAGTTGTTGTTTGTTGAGGTACTCCTCCTCAACATGTGAGGTCCGTCTCACATTATTCTCCCTCTGGAGAGCCGAGAGTTATCCCTCTTGGATAACTGTTCTATTGGAGCAACATCTCTCTTCGTTTCGGAGACCACCATCCCCTTGGACTACTCTGATCTACTGAACAAACTGTGCATTGTTCTGCCTCCTGCAAACGCACTTGCTAGATTGCGACTCCACGTCAATACAGCCCCCGCTGCACCACTCATGGCCTAGCAACATGCTGAACTTGTTGCACACTTCAGCCTCCAACGAACGTATCCTTCACATGTCGAAGAGAAAGTTTCAATGCTCCATGACGTCGAGTTTCGATCACCTTAGGATGGCCACGAACATTCCATCGTCCGCATACAAGCCCATGCATGAGTACCGAATTCTTTGAGTTAGCAATTCCCCTCACCTCTATGAGCTTTGCACAACTCTTTCGATCGCTGAGCAACTCATTCCACCTTGCATGGTCTCATCCTCTACCAAGCGCCTCGCTTGTCTTGAGCACCAACAAGTATAGTTGTCAACGTTGAGCCGTAGCTCAAACTCAGCCATCCCAACCTTTATACGCTCCGCATTCTTCCAAGCTTGTCTATTCTCATGGTGCCTCTTGCTCGAAGGGTTGGCCATTCCTCTGAATACCAATCTCAAATGCCCGCTCCTCCGAGCGACTCCTTTTCCCTACATCTCCATTCCCGTTTTCCCCCGAACGGTTGCACGTTGCTGACTGCCCTCAACGCAGCCCCACTAGTTCTCCCATGTTTTCATGCTAAGTGTTTCTATGAGTGCTTGTCCCACTCTGATACCATCTGTCACGGACTTAGCTGGTTTTGCCTAAGTCGTGCGGTACCCTTACGTGTCCGTCCGCAAAGGTCAGCCTCCCCGAAGCCTCCTATTGTCCCTTAGGACCAACAAAAGAGAGAACGGGTTAGAGAGAACGCCTCAATCGAGATCCACAAGCAAACATCTCCAAAAAACACTTCATAAACAATGCAAATTACAAACATACTTTACAAGCTCTGAACAGTTGCACAACAAAGGGTAAAATGGTCCATTATAGATCGAGAATCTCTCGTATGTGCCCACATGACATAACCTTTATTTACAAGCCAAAAGAGGTCACCAACATAACTAAAATGGGGCTATTAAGCCTTCGACCGTTCCTCTACATGTTATACAAGGCATGAACATACCAAAAGACACGGATATACATAAGCATTATATCAAACATCCTTTTTCGAAGTTTGTCCATGACAACTTGGCAGCATTAACTACTGAGGGTACCACTACCCAGACCACTTGGGAGGTCGAGTCTTGGGCGATGCCTTACTTAGGTTACTGCATGGGCCTTACTTGGCCCAAAATAGCCCCAACTCAAGCCCAATTGGTCACTAATTGAGTTAGCATGGTTATACTCCAAAACCGACTCAATTAGATTCTAAATTAACTTGATCTAGACATAATCGATTATAAGCATGAATCTTATGTTGTCCAGTATGTCATTGGTTCATTCGACGCTTCGTCCAATCCTTCAACGCATTATCCTTTCTTTCGGCGTATTCCCCAATCGACATGTTAACTCCCGCAACTTCCAATCTCCTTGATGTAATGTCTGATCTTTTGGCCTGATGCCCGAACTCATGACACGAAGTCCTTCTGTCGACATGTCGATCGATCCTCCAGCCAATGTTCAATCTTCTGACATGTTCACTTCGACCTAATGTCTTATTACTCCTACTTTAATCAATTTGTCTTTCCTTGATCGAGGTTAGTCCTATGTCACTCAAAATGCTAATTAGATAATAACTTCATCAATTGATTTCATCATCAAAATTTGAGATTCAACATAGCCTTCTTATCATCATATTGCTCACTGAAGTGAAGCTCCCAACAGCTTCTGATCATATCTCTATATGACCAAATCCCTCACAGAACTTCTCTCATGTTGTCAGATTACCTCGAACTATTCCATCATAATCTATTGCACAATGTCATCTCCCAGTGACATTTCCATTACATTTTGATCTTTATGTGATGAACTTAGATTGTGATCTCTCTATATATGGCCTCTGCTAACACAGTATAATGCCTCCATTACTTTCGATTATATTTATTTCTTTGGCAATCGACCTTCGTCCATCTACTCTTAGGTCATATACAGATGAAGCACATCTTTGGGATAGTTTGTCATCCAATAACTCTTGAAGGCCACCGATTTTATTGAAATTAGTGCATCATTATTGAGATCCTAGGCCCTTGCCTCTAGCACAACCTTTGCTACGTATAGCTTTCTTTATAGCAACTCGAGTGACAATATTACAATATATTCTTCAAGAGTATCACTTACATATTCTTTTACATTATGCCAAGGCCTTCTGACTCCAACTTCGCCTCCACAAGTTGAGTTACTTTAGTCTCTCCATCAATTGCTTTGTCAAAATAAAGTATATATGCCTTAAAGCTCTATTGACTTTGGCACTATGCAAGATGAGCCAGCTCCATCAGAATGAAAAATCTATGGAACGATATAATCCTGCTCTTGCCTTTAAAAGAGTTCATGTCCTTGTCTGAAGGAAAACTTTGCACCTTTGCTCTATGTTTTATTTTCTATGTTGACTCCTTTCATATATATTGAGCACTTCACCAAGTTCTACCTAAGTTGCTCTATTCATCGGTTTACATTGAGTTGATGGTGGCTCTCGCGCCCAGCATTCTACGAGTCAACCCTTCGTTAAGTCTAATCTCCATATTGACTTTAAGTGTGCATTCTTTTGTGTAGCCTTAGGTCACTCGCTCACTTGATCTCACAATGCATCTTCCAATGCATTATCTCATGCGAGATCGTATAATGACTCCTTATTGCTTGCTTGATCGGTTGAACTTGAGATCTTCCAACATGAGATACCTCCCTCAACATGTGTGGTCCATGCATATGAATCTACCTTTAGAGAATCAAGACTTATCCCTTATGGATACTTATTTCGTAGGAACTACTTTCTGTTAGGATCATAATGACACTAAGAGAAGGAGAGGGGGTGGGGGGTGTGTGAATTAGTATTATAGAAAATTTGAACTGATTTTAAAGTTCAATCAATAAATCTGTATCGAAAACGTAATTAACCAAATAATGTGAGGAAGGGTTGCAAGTAAAGTAAATGAGTAAGCAACAATAAATCAAAAGCAAAATAAGGAATGTAAATTGATTTATAGTGGTTCGGTCTTTCTGACCTATGTCTACTCTTGATTCCTCTTCCTTCGAGGCCATCGACTTTCACTATCGAAATTTTAAGAATGAAGCTAAAAATTTAAATACCCAAAATTTTGGGGTATTGATATTGGGTGGTACTATCATCATAATGGGGCTACGAATCATAGCTTAAGTAGTACTATCGCTAGCCTAGGTGGTACTATTGTCGATATGAGTGGTACTACCATCGAAAATGTCGAAAAAGCATAAATAATGCTTTTTGACTAACTCAAGTAATACTACCACTTGGGCATGGTAGTACCACCACCCAAGCCTTATTTAGGCCACCGCTTTGGCCTTCAAATAGGCTTAATTCGGTCCTAGTTCAAGCCTACTAGAGTTTTTGATAAGTTGGCATGGTTTCGACCCAATACAACCTCAATTTGATCCAAAAAGACCTCGATCAAAACTTTAACAATCCAACTATATATTTGGCACAATTAAGAATCTTTTAATGTAATGTATGCAATTCCAACATATCGTTCGATCTTTCGACACTTCGTTCGAACCTTTAACATATCGTTCTTTCCTTCGACATATCGCTTGATCTATCAGCATGTCGACTTTTCTACGACATCTAATCTTTTGGCCTAATACCCAATCCTTCTGGAACGATGCTTGAACTTATAACATAAAGTTCAATCTTTGGCATGTTAACCAATCCTTCAGCTCAATATCTAATTTCCAATATGATACTTTTCCTAGCACAATATCTGATTTTTTTGCTTCAACAATTTACTTTTTGATGGTTCAAATTCATGATTGAAGTATTTCCTTTATCATTTATGTCAAAAGCATATTAGTCTATAAATTCATTAATTGATTTCATCATAAAAAATCTAGGATTCAATAATCTTCCCGTTTTGATAATGACAATCAATGATGAGGTTTTAACAAGACTCCCCTATCTATTTATTATTTTAAAATATTATGATAAACTTAAACTTAAATGACTATATATTCTTTTAAGTACACATACTAAATTTAAGTTAAAAAAAAATTGATCTTATCGATATTATGATTCAATCATCAAGCTCAATGTTCAATCAAGTTTCAAATTTCAAGTTATAATCATTTCAAGTTTCAAATTTCAATAATTATCAATGTGTAATATCAATCAAAATATAACTATAAGTTAACCATTTGCATAAAAAAATATACTTCTCTCCCTTAATAAAAAAAAGAGAAGGGGGTGAAATTAATGCTTTCGGAACATAAAGGCACTAAGAGGGTGGGGGGGGGGGGGGGGGGTTGAATTAATGATTTGAAAACTCATTCGATCAAACCCATATCATAGTAGCGAGTAACTAAGTCAGTAAATAATTAGAATGAAAAGCATAAAGGAAATACAAACCAAATTTACTATGGGCTATTATCTCTCTGATCAAGTGGAACCTCCTTAGAATATGCTTGGACTTCTAATGAGACCTAGGTTCCTTCGCTTGAGTAATCACCCTATTGTTGTCACAATATAAGGGAATCAACTCCTCCGTGCTTGGCACGACTTCCAAATCTATGATAATTTCTTCATCTAGACTCCCTCATTTGTTGCTTCTCCCATAACAATATACTCCACCTTAGTGGTCGAGTCAACAGTAGACTTAAATTTGTATAACCCATAACCTTAAGACTATTTCCTCCAAATATTAGTAAAAGATCGTTAGTTTTTCTCAAGTACTTAAGGAGACACTTTACTACCTTCCAATGTTCCAAACCTGGATCCACTTGATACCTGCTCATAATACTTAAAACATACGCTATATCAAGCTTGATATGTAGCATAGTATATATGATAGATCCTATCATAGAGACATAGGTTATCATATCCATGTTTGCCTTTTCTATAGGAGTCTTCGAGGACAAACTCTTGGAAAGTGATATTCCATGTCTTATCGGTATGAGACATCTCTTGAAGTTTTTCATATCAAACCTTTTGACAATGGTGTCTTTGTACCTGAATTGGGATAAACTAAGCATCCTCTTGGTTTTATCTCTATAGATCTGAATCTCCAAAATGTAAGATGCTTCCTCTAAGTCCTTTATAGAGAAGTGTCTAATTAACTAAGTTTGAACTATAGAGAGCATTCTTACATCATTCCCAATAATTATGATGTCATCCACACATATCACCAAGAAGGTGATAGCACTCTCATTTGCTTTCTTATACATACAAGGCTCATCTTCGTCCTTAACGAAGTCATAAAATCTAATTGCCTTATCAAATCTTATGTTCTAACTTTGAGAAGCTTATTGTAATCCATAGATAGATCTAAGTAATCTGTACACCTTATTTGGACTTTCTTTGAACACAAATCCTTTAAGTATCATATACACATTCTCCTCGAGGTTGCCATTAAGAAATATGATTTTCACATCTATCTGCTAGATCTCAAAATCAAAGTGTGCCGCAATAGCCAACAGAATTCGAATGTATTTCGACATGGCTACGGGTGAGAATGTTTTGTCATAGTCAACATATTGTCTTTGATGGTACCCTTTAGTCACTATCCTTGCTTTATAGGTCTCTACCTTTTCATCTACTCTGATTTTTCTTTTTGAATATCCACTTGCAACCAATTAGTACAATACCCTCAAGTGCATTAACAGGTTTCAAACCTTATTGGAGTACATAAAATCTACCTCAAAATTCATGGCATCTCACCACTTCTTGGAGTCTCTACTCGTAATTATTAGGAAACTTAGGACAACATCACATACGTAGTGGAAGAACAAAAATAAACTCTCAAAATTTCTTATAGAAAAAAGAAGGTTTCATCTCACATGCTTTTGTAAAAATAATGATTTAGAAAAAAACTCATTCAATAAATCCCATTTCGAAAAGATGCTTGAAAACATTCATAAAATATAATGAGCAATAAAATCAATAATCAATAAATGTAAATAGCAAAATAAAAGAGCACACCAAATTTAAAGTTGTTCAATCGTCGTGACCTACGTCCACTCCCGATTCCTCCTTCGTTAAGGCTATCAGCATCTATTAATGGTCTTTCTTCAATGGGTAAAGACCAACTACCCTCTTACAACTCTTTTTTATTTTCAGAGGTTTAGGAGAGAACCTTTATACCCATTTTTATAAAGTTTTCTCACACTCTCCCTTAGAATAGTCTCTAAATTTTAGGAGGAGGGACTCTACACTTTACAAGGGTTTACAACTTTAAAATCACATAGTTTTGTTCTCACTTTCATATTACCTTAAGTAAGAAAGATTGAAGTATTTATAGACCCTAAATGACTTCAAAAATTAAAGCCAAAATTCAAATCCCTGAGATTTCAAGATACTGGTGGTACCACTACCTATGTTGGGTGGTACCACCGCCTGCAGCACTAACACTGGGTGGTACCACCGCCTAGTTTGGTGGTATTATCAACTGACACTGGATGATACCACTGTCCAGTCTGGCGATACCACCGCCTGACATAATCTCGGAGACTATATCTTAGAGACCGAGCCTCTACGCCACCACTTGACCCAACTTTTGGGTCATTGAATGGGCCTCCTAATGAGCCCAAATTAGTCCTAATTTAGGCCCAATTTACCTCTAATTGAGTTAGTCTAATTACATTCAAAACTAACTCAATTACAATCTAAATTACTTCAATCTAGACAAATTATTATAAATCATGAATCACATGTTTGTCTGGCATGTCATTAGTTTATCCAGCGCTTCGTCCGACCATTCGACTCATCATCCTCTCCTGCTATGTATTGTTTAATTGGCATGCTTACCTTCTGTAACATCTAATATTCTTGGCACAATATCTGATCCTTTTGGCCTAATGCCTAAACTCATAATAGGAAGCCTTCTATTGGCATATCGATCAATCTTATGGCATTGTCCATTCCGACCCAACAATTGATTCTTCTACTTTAATCAATTTATCTCTCCTTGATTAAAGCTAGTCCTGTGTCACTTAAACGTACATTAAATCATAACTTTATCAATCGGTTTCATCATCAAAATTTGAGATTCAACAATCTCCCTCTTTTTGATGATAATAACCAATTGATGATGGTGTAAACTCTCCCTATCAATATACTATATTGATAGAAACTTTTGAAATCATAAAATCATATAATATTTTAAAACATAAAAGTACATTATACCATGATTCAACTCATTTTCCTACTTAGTGAATCTAACTTTTTATACTTCGTGCAAGGAATTAATATGCAATAGTCATGCTCATTAATTAATTTTTTAAAAAAATAAATCACTAGAAAGAGAAGTATGATCTTTTTTTTGTATTTTATATTTCTTACTAAATAATTAAAAAACAACTTATAAAATGCATCAAGTAATTTTATAGTAAGGTAAAAGGATTTTGGTTGAGTTACTTACCTTGTTGTCGAAAGTCACCAAAGCGTAGTTCACCACCTCGTCTTTGTTGGTTTGCTCCTCGTATTTGGTTGTATTCATTTTGTCCCATATTACCTTGAGTATTTTTTTCTTCTTTTGTAGCTTTTTCACTTGCGGACAATTGCTTTCGAGGTACCTTGGCCGATTGCATTCATAGTTAGTTATTGTGTTCTTTTTAAGTTTATTTTTCTTTTTTTATTTTATAAATTTTTTAAATTTTCTCGTCAAAAGTTCTATGTCATTATCATCATCACTTGAGTTATCACTCAAGTGGTATTCTTTGATTCTCAGTGTCATTTCCTTCATGTTCTTTGAAAGGTTGTTCTCATATTCGTCTTATGTCATATAACTTATTTCATAAGTCATTAAAGACCCGATAAGTTATTCAAGCGAAAAATTATTTATGTCATTTGCTTTTTGAATGATAATTACTTTGAGATCCTAACTTTTTGGAAGGGATCTTAGAATTTTGTTTATAAGTTCAAGGTTAAAAAAATTTTTACCAAGTACTTTCAAATCATTGACAATGTCCGTGAAACAGGTGTACATGTCTCCGATGGTTTCGTTTGGTTCCATTCGAAATAATTCAAAACTATGCATTAAAAGATTAACTTTAGAATCTTTAACTCTACTTATGCCTACATACGTGATTTCGAGTGTGTGCCAAATATCATGTGTAGTTTCATAAATCGAAATACGATTAAATTTATTTTTGTCTAAAGAGTAAAATAAAGCATTCATCGCTTTAGCATTTAAAAAAAAATCTTGTTGTCCAAATCATTCCATTCATTCATTGGTTTAGAAGACTTTGAAAACTATTTTCAACGATATTCAATAAACTGAAATCCATTTCAAGGAAGAAAACTCTCATTTGTGTTTTTCAATACGTGTAGTTTATCCCATTGAACATAAGAGGATGAATGGTAGAATGACCCTCTTGAAAGTGTTAGGATCGGAGCGGCACTAAGGAGGGGGGTGAATTAGTGTAGCGGATTAAAACTCGTAAGTTTAATAACGATTTCGTAAATGCGTAGAGATTTCAATTCGTCAATGACTTGGAGAAAGTAGCTCGAATAAAGTGAGAAGATGAAAACCGAAAGCTTGCTGCTATGTAAATTATGGTTTCAAAAAAGTAAGAACTCACACATTCAAGGAACACACCAATTTAAAGTGGTTCGGTCAAAATGACCTACATCCACTTGCGAAGCCTTCTCCAATGAGACTCCCAACTTCCACTAGCAAATCACTTTGAAGGGGAAGGACAAATACCTCTCTTACAACCTTTTACAAGTGGTTCACACTCTTATAAATTTTCAAAGAGAAAGAGAGAGGTGAACACTCAAGATATTGAAAACAAAAACTTGCTAAAGACTTTGCTAAGACTTTTATCTCAATCTCTTGCTTCTCAAAGGTTGTATTCTCTACTGAGAATTGAGGGGTATTTATAAGCCCCAAGAGGATTCAAATTTGGGCTCCGAATTTTGAATTCTCTTGGGTTTCCGAGGCTGGCGGTGCCACCGCCTATCAGTGGCAGTGCCACCGCTTGTCAGTGTCTGACACTGATAGTGTACTGGCGATGGCACCGCCCAGTCCGGCGGTGCCACCATCGGACCTCTCGGGTGCTGGGCGGTGCCACCGCTCAGTCCAGTGGTGCCACCGCTCGGTTCTCGGGTTCTGGGTGATGCCACGGCCTAATCTGGCGGTGCCACTGCCTACACTATTTCAGCTCACTGGTTGGGCTCCAAACTTGGCCCAAACCAGTCCGAACTCGGGCCCAATTGGCCCCTACTTGAGTTATATGATTAACACCTAATCCTAACCCTAATTAACGTGCTAAATATGAATTTAAAGACATTTCCTAAGCTATTACAAAGTCCGCAAGCCAAGACTTCTTCTAGCGAACTTCCGGTGGTCTTTCGATAAACTCTTAAAAACCATTCTACAGACTCTCGACAAGCTCCAAGACTTCACAATTTGATCTTAGCGAGTTCCAACAAGCTTCTTCTGTAAGCTATGATCTTTCTCAGCGAGCTTTGCGAACTTCCAATGAACCTTCCAGCGAGCTTCCGAAAAACCCTTCGGCAAGCTCCCTACTCATTCTCAGCTAGTTCCACTAGCATTCCCGATGAACCTTCGGACTTCCGTCGAACTCTCGAACTCCCAACGAATCCTTTGCGCTTGACTCCAGCACTTTGTTTCGCTTTATGTCTTCATCGTTATCGTAGTTAATCCTACATACACAAGTCAAAACTCTACTCCGATCTAGACAATTATTACAACGCAAATTGACATTCTATTACCCGGCACATCATTGGTTGGCGCTTCGTTTGATTCTTCAGCGCATCATCCTCTCTTGCAGCTTGTTGCCCAATCGGTGGTTGACCTCCTCAACCCCGATATCTTTGGCGCAATTCTGCTCTCCTTGGCCCGATGCCCGACGTCCGAAGCTTTCTGCTATCCAATATCCTGACGTGATCTCCTCCGACGCAACGTCAATTCCTCCTGCATCAACTGTCTAATCCTGATCGAGTAGACCTGCATCACTCAAAATGTAGTTAAACATCTAAACACAATCAATTAGTTTCATCATCAAAATCTGAGATTCAACAGAAAGTAGAAAAAATATATCTCACTTGGGTGTTAAACTAAATAGAGAGAAATTTATCTTTGATACTAACTGTTAGGAATGTTTTGACACTAAGGATTGGGAGGGGGGGGGGGGGTGGGGGTGAATTAGTGCTTTTGTAAAAATAATAATTTAAAAAAAAACTCGTTCGATAAACCCCGTATCAGAAATATACTTAACTTGAAAACATTCGTAGAATGTAATGTGCAATAAAATTAGTAAGCAATAAAGATAAATAGCAAAAGAAAAGAGCATATTAGATTTATAGTAGTTCGGTCATCGTTGATACCGGGGGTGATGCAGAATGGGGGGATAAAGCAGAATAGATTTTGACAGAAAACTGATAATAGAGCAGTATTTGTTGGAATAAATATTTCGGATAGAAAAGTCATAGTAGACAAGAAACAAACTCTCAAAGAAAAGTCATAGTATAATTGTATTTATTGGAACGAGTATTTTAGATAGAAAAGGCATGAACTCACGATAAAACTTAAATAAGATCAAAAAATAGCTCACCACCAAGTTAAAATCACAAAAGGATGCAGAAAGTTCACCGCCCTAAGGATTATAAACAAGGATACAGAACTGAAAAATAAAGACTCACTACTCAAGGATGCATCAAGAGATACAAAGTTTAAGGGAGTACTCCAAGAGAGCTTCTGCCAAAATATCATCAGTTTTTTTAAAGTCCTTTTTAAGCCCTAAACACCAAAATAAATACTAGTGCATGAAAGAACCCTTCATGTATAGGAAATTTTGAAATTAAGTATTTTATAGTTGCTAACCAACTCCTTTAATGCATTCCTTAGTCATGAAGAAAAGAACCTTGAAACAACTTTAACTTTATGCAGAGAATATGCTAATGAGCTGTTATATTTGAGTGGGCTAAGTTGACAACTACGAGGCAACATTATTGGCCGAAAAATATACCATAGCATCAATAAGGTCCATATGAGCATATTGTAGTAAATTAGACACTCCCGTGTCAATCTCCCCTTATCAAAAAAGACTTGTCCTCAAGTCCTTATTTGTTTTATCAATATGATTATGAAAAGAACTTAAATCAATAATATTAAATGTTGGGGATACTCCGTAATCTTCATATAGCTCGATCTTATAAGAATTTTTGTCAATTCTCTTAAGCACTTTGAATGGACCATCAACCTTTGGTTTCAATTTTCCAAATTTGCTCGGTGGAAACCTCTCATTCCTTTGATGAATCCAAACTAAATCACTAATATTAAACTCCATATGTTTTCTATGTTTGTTGGCAGCTTCCATGTACCTCTCATTTTGCTTTTCTATATTTGCTTTAACACCCTACACCCTCATGTAGCTTTTTTATCTGCTTTACTCTCTCAATAGTATCTCCACTAAATTGCTTAGTTATCGAATGAGGAATGAAGTCCAAAGGACCAACAAGATTAGTACCATAAACAACTTTAAAAGGACTCTTACCAATACTATGGTGCATAGAACGATTGTAGGCAAACTCAATTTGTGGAATAATAAGATCCCACTACTTAATATTCTTGCCAACATAGCTTCTAAGCAAATTTCCCAAGCTTCTATTCATTACCTTAGTTTGCCCATCGGTTTGTGGATGATGCAAGCTACTGAAATTCAAAGAAGTGCCCAGCTTCTTCCAAAGAGTTCTCCAAAAATGACTAAGAAATTTTGAATCTCGATCAGATATTATAGTTCTTAGAATACCATGCAATTTAACAATCTCCTTAAAATACAAATCAGTAATATGAGATACATCATTTGATTTATTACAGGGAACAAAGTGAGATATTTTTGAAAATATGTCAACAATAACCATGATAGAATCCTTGTTCCTTTGAGTTCTTGGCAGTCCCAAAACAAAATCAAGACTCACATCCTCCTATGGAGCATTTGGCACAGGCAATGGAGTGTATAATCCAGAATTTTGACTTCTTGTTTTTACCAAATGACACAATTGGCATTGCTTTACATGTCTCTTCATATCTCTAAACATCTTAGGCCAATAGAAGTTTGATTGAACATGAGCTAGAGTCTTGTCTATATTGAAATGCCCACCTGATTTGCAATTATGTCATATTGAGCCAAAATTCACATCATTCTCATAGAGATATTTGAATGTTTCAAATCCAACTACTTTCACTTTCATTGCTAATAATAAAGAATGCTTTCAGCTCAATGTGTTAGCAACTACATTTTGAACATCATATTTGTGTTTGATTGTAAAGTTATAAGATTGCAAAAACTCCACCCAAGCTACATGCCCCTTGTTTAGCTTGTGCTAGTGATTAATAAATTTTAATACCTCATGATCAGA
Organism: Musa acuminata AAA Group; assembly: GCF_036884655.1. Taxonomy (NCBI): domain Eukaryota; kingdom Viridiplantae; phylum Streptophyta; class Magnoliopsida; order Zingiberales; family Musaceae; genus Musa; species Musa acuminata. The sequence goes on from NC_088349.1 coordinate 41,853,848, forward strand.
ATATAGGACAAATGGCTTGGCAAGAAGATATTGACTCCAAAGAGATAAAGCTCAAAAAATGACATAAACTCCTTGTCATAGGTAGAATATTTCTTTCTCGTATCATTTAGCTTTTCACTAAAAAATACAATGAGCTTTTCATCTTGACTCAAAATAGCACCAATTCCCACATTAGATGCATCACATTCAACCTCAAACACATTGTCAAAATTTGGTAGAACTAAGATAAGAGCTTTGGTCACCTTTCTTTTTAAAAGCTCAAAAACATCATTAGCCTCACTAGTCCATTTGAATTTATCATATTTCAGACATTTGATGATTGAAGCGACAATAAAGCTGAAATCCTTGATGAATCTTCTATAAAAAGGAAGTTAAGCCATGGAAACTCCTCACATTATACAATGAAGAGGTGTTGGCCAATTGAGAATAGCTTCTACCTTACTTTTATCCATCATGATTCTATCTTTTGAAACAATATACCCCAAAAATATAACTGTAGGAGTAAAGAAATCACACTTCTTTATATTAGCAAAAAGCTTTTGCTACCTCAAAATAAGAAAGATATCTTTCAGATGATTCAGATTCTCCTCTTTGCTCTTACTGTGCACCAATATATTGTTAAAGTAAACTACAACAAATATTCCAATGCATGGCTTAAGTATATGATTCATAAATCTCATGAATGTGCTAGGAGCATTAGATAGCCCAAATGGTATAACCAACCATTCATATAACCCTTCTCTAGTTTTAAATGTTGTTTTCCACTCATCTCCGGGCCTCATTTTTATTTGGTGATAGTCACTCCTCAAATCAATTTTAGAGAAAATATAAGCACCACACAATTGATCAAGTAAATCATTTAACCTTGGAATAGGAAAACGATAGTCCACTGTGATTTTGTTGATGGTGCGACTGTCCACATATATTCTTCAAGAACCATCCTTCTTAGACACTAACAAGGTTGGACCTGCATAAGGTCTCATACTCTCCCGAATCAATCCCTTTTCTATCAACTCGTCCACTATCTTTGAAGTTCTCCATGCTCCTTGGGACTCATTCTGTATGCTGCCTTGTTAGGTAGAATAGCCCTCGGAATAAGATCAATATGATGTTGGATGTCTCTCAAAGGTGGAAGGTCATGTGACATCTCTTCCGGTATAACATCTTTAAACTCCTCCGGGATTTATTTCATGATTGCTGGTGTTTCCTTATGTTGTTCATTTTCCTCTACTACTACTAGAGCCATAACATGACCACCCTTATCTAATTGACCTTTGCATTCACCATAGAACATAAAAGAGCTAACTTCTTTCTTTTATGCACTGATTTTTTCAGAAGGTTGTAATAGAGCTAAGATAATTTTCTTTTCATTCACCTTAAAAGAATAAGTATGTTTGTAGTCGCCATACAACACCCTTCTATTATAATGCCAAGGTCTTTCCAACAGCAAATGATAAGCGTTCATAGGAGCAACATCACACCATACTTTGTCTTTATAATATTTTTCAATAGAAAACAAAACTAAATATCTTTTAGTTACCTTAATGTCATTTCCTTTTTGCAACCAACATAATTGGTATGGATGTGGATGAGAGATTGTGTCCAACTTTAGATTCTGCACCATTTCCAAAGATACCACATTCTCAAAGTTGTCGCTATCGATGATCACTAAGCACACTTTGTCAAGAGAAGTGCATTTAGTGTGAAACATATTTTTTCTAACACAACTTTCATCCTCGGCCACATAAGACACTTGTAAGCTATGTTACAATACAATAAACAAACCATAATCTGCATAAGTAACCTCTTCCTCATCTTCATCATATTTTGGTTTGTCGTCGGCTTCATCTACTCCTCCATTACCATGATCTTCAACCAAAGTTACAATCCTCCTATTTGGATAATCTGAAGTAATATTCCTAGAACCATGACATTTGAAGCATTTTCGGCCACTTGGGGTATAAGAATTAGGTGATTTTTTGCTGCCAGCAGATTTTTTACCCTTTTCTTGCACCTTCGATATCACCTTGCTTTGGACAATAGGCTTGGAACTTCCTCCTTTTGTAGAGCCTTCTTTTGAATTGTACTGAAAACTCTTTTCAAACTTCTGTTACTTTTCAAATTTTAATGCCAGCTTACTCACATCATTTAAAGACCAATATGGCTGCAGTTGAACAACTTTAGCAATCTTATACTTCATACCTCCTAAGAATCTTGCAATGGTTTGCTTTTCCGATTCCATAAACTCTCATTTTAATATTAGATTATCGAATTCTGTTATATACTCTTCCACATTAAGATCTTTTTGCTTGAAATCATGGATTTTTGAGAAAGATCTCTTGTATATAATTATAAGGTAAATATTTTCTCTTCAGCTCTCTTTTCATTTTTGCCCATGTTACGATTTTACTCTTTCCCTTACATTCTCTTTATTTCTTTAGATTTTCCCACCAAAAAGAAACATTCCATATGAGTTTGAGTGCCGCAAGTTTTACTATCTTTTGTTCTGGTGGTTTATGAAAATAAAAAATTCTTTCCACTGTATTAAGCCAATCAGTAAAGTCATCAACATTAATTTTATTTTCAAACTCTGGAATATCCAATCTTAGGTTATATTTGTTCTGCCACTCATCTTAGACTCCATGTCTTGCCCAAAATCTTCTTGACTCTCTTAGATGAGGAGGTGTATCATCATCAGAAGTAAATTCATGGACATCATTTTCATGCTGGTTGTGTCTACTTTGAAGTTCTTCGATTATTTCATTTTTTTCTTGTAAACTATGCAGTAATCTTCGTAGCTACAGTCTCAATGACTTAGCATCATCTTCATGGCAACTACCTTCACCAATTATGTAATTTTCATTCCGCCTTGCCATAATCTCTAGCCTTTAGCTCTAATACCAAACTGATACCGGGGGTGATACAGAATGAGGGTGTAAAGCAGAATAGATTTTGATAGAAAATTGATAGTAAAGCAATATTTGTTGGAATGAATATTTCGGATAGAAAAGTCACAGTAGACAAGGAACAAACTCTCGAAGAAAAATCATAGTATAGTTGTATTTACTAGAATGAGTGTTTTGAATAGAAAAGACAGGAACTCATGATAAAACTTAAATAAGATAAAAAATTAGCTCACCACCATGTTAAAACCACAAAGGGATACAAAAAATTCACCACCCCCAACGATTATAAACGAGGATACAGAACTGAAAAACAAAGACTCACCACTCAAGGATGCATCCAAGAGATACAGAGTTTATAGTACTCCGAGAGAGCTTCTGCCAAAATATCATCAGTTTTTTTAAAGTCCTTTCTAAGCTCTAAACAACAAAATAAATACTAGTGCATGAAACAACCCTTCATGCATAGGGAATTTTGAAATTAAGTGTTTTACAACTGCTAACCAACTCCTTTAATGCATTCCTTAGTCATAAAGAAAAATACCTTGAAACAACTTTAACTTTTTGCAGGAAATATACTGATGAGCTGCCATATTTGAGTGGGCTGAGTTGAAGACTATGAGGTAACATTATTGGCTGAAAAAAATACCATAGCATCAGCAAGGTCCATATGAGCATATTATAGCAATCAGACACTCCCATGTCAATCGTGACATACGTCCACTCCCGATTCCTCCTCCATTTAGGCCATCGGCATCCACTAATGCTCTTCCTTCAATAGGTGAAGACCAACTATCATCTTTTAACTTTTTCTCCTTTTTACATGTTTAGAAAAGAACCTTTACACCCTCTTTTTTTTAAAGTTTCGCTCGCACTTTCCTTTAGAATAGTCTCTAAATTTTAGGAGATACTCTACATTTTACAAGGGTTTATAACTTTAGAATCACGTAGTTTTGTTTTCACTTTCATACTACTGAAACAGGAAAGATTGGGATATTTATAAACCCCAAATGACTTTAAAAATTAGAGCCAAAATTTAAATCTCCAAGATTTCGGGATATTGGTGGTACCACCACCTATGTTGGGCGGTACCACCACTTGCAACACTAACACTAGACGGTACTACCACTTGACAATGGGTGGTACCACCACCCAATTTGGCCCCTAATTAAGTTAGCCTAATTACATCCAAAACCAACTCAATTATAACCTAAACTACTTCATCTAGACAAATTATTATAAAGCATGAATCATATGTTTGTCTGGCATGTCATTAGTTCATCCGGCGCTTCATCCGACCCTTCAGCTTATCGTCCTCTCCTTCGATGTATTATCCAATCGATATATCGACCTCCCGCAACATCTAATATTCTTGGCATAATATCTGATCCTTCTGGCCCGATACTCAAACTCATGGCACGAAGCCTTCTGCCGACATGTTTGTTAGGATCAAGAGCGATATTAAGAGGGGGGCGGGGGTGAATTAATGCAGCGGAAAACTTTCGTGATTTCAAAAGACTTGTGTTTTGATTAAAATTGATTCGGACAAAAATGGTTTCGATGCAATCCATTTTGAAGAAATTATGAATTTGAAAGCTTTTATAAAAGTGCAAGAGAGAATTAAGGAGATTTGTAGTAATGTAAATTGCTCAAATGAAAAGCAAACCAGGATTTAGAGTGGCTCGGTCAACATGACCGACATCCACTTTCGGATTCCTCCTCCGACAAGGTCTCCGGTGTCCACTAAAGGCCTTCCTTCAATAGGTGAAGACCAACCACCTCTTTTACAGTGCTTTCTCCTTTTCACAAGTTTAGGAGAGAACCCTTACAAGTCTCACACCTCTCTTGAATGATCTCAAAACTTAGAAAGGGAGGATGAGGACTCTAGCACTTGTTTACAATACTTTTACACCCCAACAACTCAAGATTATCTCAATGCTTTCATGTCTTTTCATGCGAAAAGGGTGGAATTTTTATAGGCCCCAATGGCTTCAAAATTGGAGCCAAAAAGTATCGCATCCCCAGAATCCGGGGTACTAGCGGTACCACTATCGTTTCTGGGCGGTACTACCACTACTGATTTGTCACTAGGCGGAACCATGGCTGAACAGGGGCGATACCACCGCTGGCAGCACTACTGTCGGTGGTACCACCGCCCAATCTGGGTGGTACCATTGCCCAGAAAACCATGGGCACTGCCATCCAAGCGATGCCATCACCGGTCATGTTTTCAGGGGCTGAATTGGGTGCTCAATTCGGCCCAATTCAACCCTATTAAGGGCCCAATTGTCCCATAATTAAGTTAGTGGGATTATCTCCCAATCCTAACTTAATTTACGCTCTAACTATGATAATTAAGACATAATTTATGATGCTTCTTATTTCGGTGCATCAATTGCTCTTCCGGCGAGCTTTCGGCGTACTTCTAGCGAACATCCGATGAACTCTTGGCAATATTTTGGCGGACTCCCAACAAGCTCCTAGACTTTACGACGATCTTCTTGCCGAGTTCTGATGAGCTTCTTTGGCAAGCTCCTGGACTTCTCGATTGGTTCCTGTATAACTTTCGAGGAATGTCCGCGTCAAACTCTCGAACTCATAATGAGATCTTGATCTTGACTCTGGCACAACACTTGTTTTATGTCTTGCTGCTATCGTAGTTAATGTTGCACACTTTTCTCAACATATAGATTAGAACAAACAAATTATAATTGACTTCATCATCAGAATCCGAAATTCAACAATCTCCCCGTTTTTTATGATGACAATCAATTGATGACGGAGTTAACCTCAACTCCCCTTCTCTATATGTCATACTTGAGAAAAAATATTCTTGAATTCAAGACCTTTGAATTCAAGAAACAAACCGATAAGATGAGTTAATTAAACTTATTAACATGCATATTATGATTCCTATCATGATCTATCATTCTCAAAATACGATGCCAAGTATTTATTAAAATGATGTCAAGGCATGACATCCAATTTCAAGTATGATATTTTAAATATGAAAGATGACAAAGATAACAATTCATCATTCTATGGCAAGATATCAATTACAAAAGAGCAAGTTAAGCTCTAGATATCTTATCATATGAAAGAAATTTATCAAGCAACCATTTCAAGTATATATGATGAAATACATTGCATACATTTGTCGTCAATTTACCACATTTTGATATTATTTCTCCCATTTGCCATCAATAAAAAGGAGAACAATTCAACAATGCAAGTGTGGTAAAAAAAAATTAAGCAAGTTTCACACTCAAAAGTTCTCATCATTTGATGTTATCAATATTAAAACGATAGATTCCAATAACTTCTCCCCCTTATCATCATAATTTTGCATGAAGAAGAGGAAAAAAGGTAAGGAGGGAGTCTATTAAAAACTAAGTTTGTGAAATTATTTGAATCAAGTCAAAAATGTTAAAAAATGCTTTCATTTTGAGAAAAAGAAGGGATTCTTGAAAAGGATCGAGATATCCATATGAAATCAAATTCCCACGAAAATTATCACACACGAGAATTCATCTTTCAAGGATTAAGATATCTATTGGAATTCCTTCAATTTTCATGAGAAGGATTCATAGGAGAGGAGTATCATATGAAGGAGAAATTCATGAATAAAACTTCATAGTGAGAAGAGCATTGCATCAAATCTATTTCTCATCAAAATGTCATAAGAGTGAAATCCGTGAGAGATGCATTTGTCAATGACTTCCATGAATCAAACATCAAGATATGTATAAATACTTCATGCATTTATAAAATATTTTGTCATAGCTTTTCATCACTATTTGTATGAGGTAATATCATTAGTGCTTTGTAGTACTCAAAGATTAAGAATCTGATGTATGATTAAAACTTCTCAATATTCAATAGAAATCATAATCATCAAAATAAACATGATATTGCATCATTGTATGATAACATGCTCATCATCATAGAAACTTTTAGCATCAAAGCACAAAATTTCCAACATCAAAGTAAACATATTATTGAAGCACACAACCTTATTAACATGTAAAATTCGCATCATAAAATTATAATTTAAGTGAGTGATCAAAAAATAAAGAAAGTCTGAAAATGAAATTTAACAAATTCATGCATTCGGACAAATTAGCATTCCTAATTCTCTTCTAATAAAATCAAATTATTCTTCACTTAAGGGCTTTATAAAAATATCGGCTAATTGATGTTTCATATCAATAAACTCTAAGATTACATCAATGATTATTAACATGATCTCATATAAAGTGATGTCTAATATCAATATGTTTAGTTATAGAGTGTTGAATGAGATTTTTTGTTAAACATATTGCACTTGTGTTATCATATTTTATGGGAATGTTTTTAAGATGAATCTTATAATCTTCTAAAGTATTTTTCATCCACACAACTTGTGCACAATATCCACTAGCTACAATGTACTCGAATTTTATTTCTTGGAAGTCCAAGAAACAAGTGCGTATCCTAAAAATTGACATGTTCCTGATGTGCTTTTTCTATCTAATCTACATCCAGTAAAATCTGCATCAACATAAGCAATTAGCTCAAAGTTCTCGGATTTTGGATACCATAATCCTAGATTTATGGTTCCTTTAAGATATCTAAGTATTCTTTTAATTACTTTAAGATGAGATATCTTAGGATTAAATTGAAACATAGCACAAAGTCCTATACTAAATATGATATCCGGTCTAATTGTGGTGAGTAAAATAAACTTTCGATCATACCCCTATAAGCTTTTTGATCAAAGCTTTCTCCACTTTCATCAATTTCTAACTTAGTGGAGGTGCTCATAAGAGTGTTGGTAGCTTTTGAGCTATTCATATTAAACATTTTTAGCAAATCTAAAGTATATTTTGTTTGACTAAGAAATATACCATTACTTAGTTGTTTGATTTGTAAGCCCAAAAAGAAAGTAAATTCTCCCATCAAACTCATTTCAAATTCAAGACTCATACTTTTAGTAAATGACTCACAAAGAGATTCATTCGTAGAACCGAAAATAATATTATCAACATAAATTTAAATAATAAAAAAATTATTTTTAAAATTTTTGATAAACAATGTAGTATCAACCTTGTCTTTAGAAAATTTATTTTCGATAAGAAATGAGCTAAGTCTCTCATACCAAGCCCTTAGGGCTTGTTTCAATCCATAGAGAGCTTTAGTTAATTTAAATAAATGATTAGGGAGATTATCATTCTCAAATATGGGAGGTTATTTAACATAAACTTCTTCGGAAATAAATTCATTAGGAAAAGCACTTTTAACATCCATTTGAAACAACTTAAAATTGTTACTACTAGCATAGGCAAGGAGCATCATTATGACTTCTAATCGTGCCACAGTAGTGAAGGTCTCTTCATAATCGATCCCTTCTTCTTAGTTGAAACATTTGGCCACTAATCTAGCCTTGTTTCTAACCACGATATCAAATTCATCTTGCTTGTTTCTAAAGACTCATTTAGTACCAATAACTAAATAGTCATTTAGCCTAGGAACAAGCTTCCACACCTCATTTCTCTCAAATTATAACTCATCTTGCATTACAATGACTCATGAATCATCTTTCAATGTCTCATCAATGCATTTTGGTGCAATTTGGGAGAGAAAAACAGTGTTGACACAAAAATTCTTTAGAGAAGAACGAGTTTGAACCCCTTTAGATGTGTCTTATATGATTAGCTCCTTAGGATGAGCATATATATACTTCTAATCCTTGGGTAAGAATGTTTCGAAAGTATATGCATCCAAGTTGCTAAATGGAGAAAGGGTTTCATTTAAATTCAAAGTATCAAAATTAACATCATCATCAAAATCATTTTTCTTAATTTTGGAAACCTCATTAAAAATAACATGAATGTATTCTTCTATAATCAAAGTTCTTTTATTAAAGATACAAAATGCTTTAGAAATAGAAGAATAGCTAAGAAAAATTCCTTTATCGGATTTAGCATCAAATTTTCCTAAAGCATCTTTTTCATTCAAGATAAAACACTTACACCCAAAAACTTTAAAATATGAAACATTAGGTTTTTTGTTATTCCACAACTTATAAGTAGTTTTGGTGAGTAAGGGTCTTACTAGAACTCTATTCATGACATAGCATGTCGTGTTTACGGCTTCGGTCCAAAAATATTTGGGTAGGCTATGTTCATTTAACATGGTTTTTGTCATTTCTTGTAAGTTTCTATTCTTTCTTTCTACTACTCTATTTTGTTGAGGATTTCTTAGAGTAGAGAAGTTGTGATTGTATCTATTAGATTCATAAAATTCATGGAAATCACTGTTTTAAAATTTATCACCATGATCACTTTGAATTGACGAAATCATAAAACCCTTTTCATTGTAAATAAGTTTACAAAACTTAGAGAAATACCTAAAGCATTCATTTTTATGTGCCAAAAAATAAGTCTATGTGTATCTACTATAATCATCCATGATGACAAATGTGTATTCGCTACCTCCCAGGTTTGATATAGCAATTGGTCTGAACAAGTCCATATGGATCAATTGCAAAGGTCTAGATGTGCTTATTTGGTTCTTAGGTTTGAAGCTACATTTTATTTGTTTTCCTAGTTGACAAGCATCACACACATTATCTTTGACGAACTTGATATGAGGAATTCCTCTTACAAGTTTTTTAGATAAAATTTAGGTGATTAGTTTCATGCTAGCATGACCTAATCTCCTATGCCAAAGCCAAGCATCATTATTCAAAACCGAAAAACACATTTCATTGTAAAGATCATTAATGTCAATGGTGTATATGTTATTTTGTTTTAGTGCAATCGTAGATGTGTTTTTGTGTGGTTTTTTAATAATGAAAACATTAGATTCAAATTTAATGATATATCTTTTATCACACAATTGACTAATGCCCAAAAGGTTATGCTTTAAGCCATCAACTAATAACACATCTTCAATAAAAAAGATGAATTTGTTACCTATGGTTCCTTTGCCAATGATTTTACCCTTATTGTTGTCTTCGAAGGTGACATATCCTTCGTCTATGCTAGTGAGCTTAGAGAATTGAGATGGATCTTCGATCATATGCCTTGAGCATCCACTATCAAGGTACCATATCTTGCTTCTAGCTTGTGATGGTATATTTTTCTATAAAAAAAGATAATTTTTAGGTACCCATTTGATCTTGGGTGCCTCAAAAATCAATCTATATTGCTTATCATGTTGCATTGAGTCATTTGAGGTTCTTTTAGGAACCCAAATCAATTTATGTGGACTACATTCTTTAAATGGACAATGATAAGCTACATGCCCAAATTTACAACAAAAGTTACACTTCTTTCGGGGGGAAACATATAAAATAGGGTCTTTAACAAAGGTGGTTGGATTATGGTGAGAGCTACTCACAAATCCGATTTTGCCTTTTCTATGAACGTGACCCTTGTTGGCAATGATCATGTTTAAAGATTTGCTACCAACCTCAAATATTTCTAAGGTTTTCTTAAGTAGCAAGTTTTCTTTTTGAAGTAATTCTAGTTCATCACATTTTGTTTAGGATGCTAAGCTATTTTCATGCTCAATCTTTACTCTATCAAAGTTGCTAATAAGAGAAGCATGTTCATTTTTTAAAGAGTTATACTTTTTACTTAAGATTCTACATTCATTAAATAATTCATGAAAAGCACTTGAAAGCTCATCGAAAGTTAAATTTGCGTCAAATGAACTTGTTACCTCATCTCCAATAGCCATTAGCGCATAGTGAGCAACTTGCTCGGTGTTGGTTGGCTCCTCTTCTTCGGAAGCACTTTAGTCATCCCATGTAGCTTTGAGAGCCTTCTTCTTTGGTTGCCTCCTCTTTGCTTGGGGATATTCACTCTTGAAGTATCCCGGCTTCTTGCATTCGTAGCAAATTACTTGATCTTTCTTGGGTTCAAATTTATTTTTGATGTCATTTTTAAATTTATTCTTTTTAATAAATTTTTTAAATTTTCTTGTTAAAAGTGCCAAGTCTTTATCAATGTCATCATCACTTGAGTTTTCTTTTAAGTGGTCTTCTTGAGTTTTTAGTATTATATCCTCCTATTTTTTAGAAGGGTGTCCTCAAGCTCTTCATGAGCTTTACAAGTCATTTCATAGGTCATTAGTGACCCAATTAGTTCTTCAAAAGGAAAATTATTTAGATCTTTGACCTCTTGAATGGTCATTACTTTAGGATCCTAACTTTTGGAAGGGATCTTAAAATCTTATTAACAAGTTCAAAATCTGAGAAACTTTTACCAAGTCCTTTTAAACCATTGACGATATCCGTAAATTGGGTGTACATGCATCTAATGGTCTCACTCGGTTTCATTTGAAACAACTCATAAGAATATACTAAAAGATTAATTTTTGACTCCTTCACTCTACTAGTCCCTTCATGAGTCACTTTAAGTGTGTGTCAAATGTCAAAAGTCGTTTCACAAATCGATACTCGATTAAACTCATTTTTATCTAATGCACAAAACAAGGCATTCATAGCCTTTGCGTTTGAAGCTAAAGTCTTCTTCTTTAAATCATTCCAATCGTTCATCAGAAGAGAAGACCTTTGAAAGCCATTTTCAACAATATTTCATAATTCGAAATCCATTGAAATTAGGAAGATCCTCATTCTAGTCTTCCAATATGTGTAATACATCCTATTGAACATGGGCGAACGGGTAATTGAATGGCCCTCTAGGTTGCAGATAAATGTCATCTCTCTTGGGTTTAAAACCAAATGAGAGTGAACCTTGCTCTAATACCAATTATTAGGATCAAGAGCGGCACTAAGAGGGGGGGTGAATTAGTGCAGCGGAAAACTTTTGGGATTTCAAAAGACTTATGTTTCGATTAAAACTGATTCGAACAAAAATGGTTTTGATTCAATCCATTTTGGAGAAATTATGAACTTGAAAGCTTTCGTAAAAGTGCAAGAGAGAATTAAGGAGATTTGTAGTAATGTAAATTGCTCAAATGAAAAGTAAATCAGGATTTAGAGTGGTTCAGTCAACGTGACCTACATCAACTTTCGGATTCCTCCTCCGACGAGATCTTTGGCGTTCGCTAAAGGCTTTCCTTCAATAGGTGAAGACCAACCACCTCTTTTACAATGCTTTCTCCTTTTTATGGTTTTAGGAGAGAACCCTTACAAGTCTCACACCTCTCTTGAATGATTTCAAAACTTAGAAAGGGAGGAGGAGGACTCTAGCACTTGTTTACAATACTTTTACACCTCAACAACTCAAGATTATCTCAATACTTTCATGCTCTTTCATGTAGAAAATGGTGAAGTTTTTATAGGCCCCAATAGCTTCAAAATTAGAGCCAAAAGTGTCATATTCCTTGAATCCGGGGTACTAGCGGTACCACCGTCGTTTTTGGGCAGTACTACCATCGTTGATATGTCGCTGGACGGTACCACCGTTGAACAAGGGTGGTACCATCGTTGGCAGCACTGCTTCTGGCGGTACCTATTAGTCATAGGTGCCCAACAAGCCAATCACGTGAGTGATGGCACGTGTGACTTGATACAGAATCTTTTTACTTATTATTTTTTTGGCATATATCACTTTATAACTATTGCATATATATATATATATATATATATATATATATATATATATATATATATATATATATATATATATATATATATATATATATATATATATATATATATATTGTGATGTCCTTGGATTTGTGCAATGGGAATCGGATCGTGATGAGATCATGATAATGAGATCGAGTCACCTTTAAACACAGATCCTAAATAATCTCGGTCATAGGTTATTCGAGATAGACATCGTGATAACTGGACAGATTGGTGTGCTGTATACCCGTCTATATGATGGATGCAACTGGTCTCATAACTACTCGTGTAGGGACACTAGGGATACAGTACAAGTGCTCATTGGAGAATAAGTTCCCTGATTGATCTGCCTATGGAATACTAGATGGTTGATGATGCCTTATTGTCAGACAACGATTCCGTAGTCCTAGTGGTATATCTGGTCCTTAGACTTGAGACACCAAGGATGTCCTGTATGAGTGCTCCACTCTTTGATACCAGACTTATAGGTTTGGTTATCCTAGATCTAGTATAGCTGGTCATTATGAGTGGTAATCGACCTTACGAGGACTATTGAGTGTCGATAAAGGATCATCCACTCTCGGCGTCATGAGAGGAATATCCCATGTGTTCTTGCTTAGACAAATCCCTAACTAGGGTCATTCGGGTTGAGAAAGAAAGAGTTCTCCGGGAGAATCCGATTAGAGCGAGACTCAAGTAGAAACCGTATAAGTCTAACAGCATCATGCTCGATATATGATTTCTAGGATATTAGATGGATAAGGAACTATAGGTACATGGTAATTGAGGACAGACAAGTCCAATGGATTGGATTCCCCTGTATCGTCTGGGGACTACGGCGTAGTGGCCTAGTATGTCCATAATCGATGAGTCGAGTGAATTATTACAAAGATAATAATTCACTAAGTTAGAAGGAGTTTTGATAGGTATGACTCACGGCTAGCTCGATATTGGGCCTAGAGGGTCACACACATATAGTAAGCATTGCGATGAGTAAAGGTTCGGATATGAGATATCCGACGGAGCCCTTGTCTTATTGGATGTAGATCCAATACCCACTAGGGGAGGACCCATTAGGGTTTGATAGGGGACCTCTATAAATAGGAGGGATTCAGAGCCTCATAGGCTAGAGCATTTGCTTGCCTCTCCTATTCTCCTCTCCCTCTCAACCTCAGAGTAGGTCTGGAGTTTTGAGGAGCATCGTCGCAGCCCTACTGTGTGGATCACTGCTAGATAGGAGGACGCTTGACCTCCTTCACCCTCTCATAAAGATCTGCAAGGAAACAGGGATATATGATCTCCCTAGGTAACACAATCTACTCTATACGTAGTTTTTTCAGTTTCGTGGATTTTGCGCATCAATTTTCGCACGACGACGAACATCTCTTTGGGAATCGGGGATTTTATTTTCTTGTTCTTCTGCTACGCATGTGATACCGCCCCCAAGATTTCCCAATAGTACCCCCACCTAAAAAACCAAGGGCACTGCCTTCCAAGCGGTGCCACCACCGACCATGTTTTCAGGGGCTGAATTAGGTGCTCAATTCGACCCAATTCAGCCCTGTTAAGGGCCCAATTGACATATAATTAAGTTAGTGGGATTATCTTCTAATCCTAACTTAATTTGTACTCTAACTATGATAATTAAGACATAATTTACAATGCATCTTGTTTCGGTGCATCAATTGCTCTTTCGACGAGCTTCCGATGTACTTCCGGCGAATATTCGACGAACTCTCGGTAATATTCTGGTGGACTCCCGATAAGCTTCTAGACGCTATGAGGATCTTCTTGGCGAGTTCCGATGAGCTTCTTTGGCAAGCTCTTGGACTTCTCGATTGGTTCCCGTAGAACTTCCGACGAATGTTCGGGTCGAACTCTCGAACTCCCAATAAGATCTCGATCTTGACTCTAGCACAACACCTGCTTTATGTCTTACTGTTATCGTAGTTAATCGTATACACTTTTCTTAACATATAGATTAAATCAAACAAATTACAATTGACTTCATCATCAAAATCTGAGATTCAACAATGTCGACCAATCTTCTGACATTATCCATTCCGGCCCAACAATTGATTATTCCTACTTTAATCAATTTGTTTCTCCTTGATCAAAGCTAGTCCTATGTTACTTCAATGCACATTAGATCATAACTTTATCAATTAGTTTTATCATCAAAATTATAGGTGCATCTCATGGCCAATATGGTATTAGGCCTAGAGGGTCATACACATATGGTGGACAACATGATGAATAGATAATCGGATATGAGATATCCTATAAGCCCTTGTTTTAATGGATCATTGGGAGAGACTCAATAAAACTTATGATGATTATTAGATGGAGATCCAATATCCATTTAGCCATGGGTTATTGGATGGAGATCCAATACCCCAAAAGAATGATCCATTAGGGTTAGTTAAAGGAGACTCTCTATAAATATGAGTTGAAAGTAAAAAGGTTATAGGCTAGACCCTACCACCTTCTTCATCTCTCTCTATAATTTCCTCCAACCGATTGCCCCCTCTTTAGTGTTATAAGATAACAAGAGGGATCAATCTCTTCTTAGTTGTTGCGGTTTGGTGGTCTGCAAACGTGAAAAAAGTATGTGCTACGCGATAAGGTGCATCATCATCGTATCTGCTATGTGGATCACTGATAGAGAGGAGTTTGTAAGGATTGAGATCTTTATATTATGGGATATACAATCTCCGAACATCTCAACTACTATATGTTGTTATCCAATTTTTATCATCTCCGAGTTTTATGTTCTCGATCTTTATACGACGATTCGATAAATCTGTTTTCAGAAAATTAATTTTAATTTTATTTTTATTTTTCGTAAATGATGCTTTATATGGTTTTCTAACAATTTCATCATTAAAATTAAAGATTCAACCAAAAGTGTTTTGAATGTTTGATAAAAGTGTTGCCCTTGGTTTGCCCGGACCAAGTGCTTCTGTTTGCTTCCTTTTACTTGTTTTACTATGTTGTTGGACTTATCCGTGTTTTCGAGGTTTGAAGCTAGCTTTTATGAATGTGACGATAATTGGTTATGAAGATATAAATGTCATGTTATAGCTATTGGCAAAGTTAATTTTTTAATTTTTACAATCTCATTTATTGTATATTCCTAATGCATGGGACAAGTGGTGATGTGTTTGACCATTACCCATTATGTCTAGGGAGAAGGTATTTTACTGGAAGAAGCTATTCCATCATCGCCTCTAACATTAGATTGACTTGTGGCATTCGGAATCCATGAGTACAAGCTGTGTTTTTTGTAACGTGGAGTTATAATCCGCTGATCATTTTTTGTTTCGATGCTCTTTTTCACTGACTTTTTGGTCTCTATGTGAGAACTCGAGGGAAGTGTTAGACCTTGTGCTTACTCTATTAAAAGGGAGAAACCAATCACCAAGATTTAGGTAGCCTGAGTTGGAAGCCTCAACTCTCTGGTGGCTTCCTCCAGTAGCGCATCTGATGGGGATATAAACAGGAATAACCTTTGTATAGGAACAAATACTAGAAGATCAAAATACGCAGCAGAATAAAATGGAAACACAATCAAACAGAACACCAAGATATACGTGGAAAACCCCTTCAATGTGAAGGGTAAAAACCACGGGGTAAACTAGAGATAATCCACTATGAGAATAATGAATGTACAAATCTCAATCTCTTGCCCAAAACCCTAGCAACAACCACAAGAGAATAACTGGGATACAAGGATCACGTCACTGCCCACAATATCTAAA
This sequence comes from Musa acuminata AAA Group, assembly GCF_036884655.1. Classification (NCBI taxonomy): domain Eukaryota; kingdom Viridiplantae; phylum Streptophyta; class Magnoliopsida; order Zingiberales; family Musaceae; genus Musa; species Musa acuminata. The sequence goes on from NC_088349.1 coordinate 41,870,095, forward strand.
ACCTCCCAAGTAATCACAGCAAGAGCCTACTGTAGATTTGATCTAACCTGAGATGAGAACACTGCTAGATGATTGAGAATAGTCTCTTTGCGTTGTCCTTGTCTTTGCTAGATGATTGAGAATAGTCTCTCTGCGTTGTCCTTGTCTTCTTCCCTTTCTTTCTCTTCCTTTTCTGCCTTGTTCTCCTTCTTCTCTTTGGAATCTCGTGGCAGCTAAGATCTGCCTCGTTGCTGCCTTTTTATAGCTTTAATCTGCATCTAAAATGCAGCCACCACACCCCTCTAATCTTAATTAGGGTTAGGTTAAGAGGGCGTGTGGGCTATGGGCTGATAAAGCCCACATGAGCTGAATATGGGCCATCAGCCCAACAACCTCCCCCTTCAGCCCATAAGGGAGGCTGTCCCATAACTCCTCAATGTGAAGCCATGCCGACCAGCTGTCGGCATATCTCCTGTCTTTCTTTTGGTAAGGTCTTCGTCAACATGTCTGCTCCGTTGTCATCTGTATGAATTTTCTGAAGCTGCAACTGCTTCTCTTCAAATACATTTCGAATCTAGTGGTATCTGACATCTATATGCTTTGACTTGGAATGAAACATTGGGTTCTTATACAAATGAATGGCACTCTGGCTGTCACAATGCACCACATAATTTTCCTGTTTCAGCCCCAATTCTTGTAAGAATTCTTTCATCCATAACATTTCTTTGCATACCTCTGTAGCAGCAATATATTTTGCTTCTGTGGTAGAGAGAGCAATACACCTTTGCAACCTGGATTGCCATGACACAGCTCCCCCTGCAAAAGTAAGTATATAACCTGAAGTAGACTTCCTCGTATCTATATCTCTTGCCATATCTGCATCTGTGTAACCTGTTAACACAGGTGGTCTACCTCCAAAGCTTAAACAAACCTTAGAGCTCCCTCTGAGATATCTAAAAATCCACTTCACTGCTGCCCAGTGCTCTTTGCCTGGATTTGCAAGAAATCTGCTAGTAACACCCACTGCATATGCGATGTCCGGCCTCGTACATACCATTGCATACATTAAACTTCCAACTACTGAAGCATAAGGAACCTTTTGCATTTTCTCCTTCTCCTCATCACTTGACGGACTCTGTTCTGAGCACAACTTGAAGTGACTTGCAAGAGGAGAACCAACTGGCTTAGCATTGCTCATACTGAATCTTTCCAATACCTTCTCGATGTATTTCTCCTGTGACAACCAAATCTTCTTGCTTTTCCTGTCACGAGAAATCTGCATGACTAGTATTTACTTTGCTGGCCCCATGTCCTTCATTGCAAAAGACTCACTCAGTTCCTTCTTCAACCTGTCAATTTTAGACATATCTTTCCCAAGAATAAGCATGTCATCAACATAAAGTAAGTGAATAATAAAATCCTCACCAAACCATTTGATGTACACACAATGATCTGAAGCCGTTCTTTTGTATCCATTTTCTGTCATAAATGAATCAAACTTTCTATACCACTGTCTTGGAGCTTGCTTTAGCCCATACAAGCTCTTCTTCAACTTGCAGACAAAATTATCTTTACCTTTGACTTTGAAGCCTTCTGGTTGCTCCATATAAATTTCCTCCTCCAAATCACCATGAAGGAAAGCTGTCTTCACATCTAATTGCTCAACCTCCAAGTCCTAGCTAGCAGCAATACCAAGAGCAACACGAATAGAAGACATTTTAACAACAGGAGAAAATATCTCTTCAAAGTCAATACCTTTCTTTTGACCAAAGCCTTTCACAACCAATCTAGCTTTGTACTTTGGTTGAGAACAATATTCTTGAGTCTTCAACCTAAAAACCCACTTGTTCTTCAAGGCCTTCATTCCATTTGGTAGCAGCACCAAATCATAAGTGTGGTTCTTCTGAAGAGCATCTATCTCTTCCTGCATAACAACTAACTACTTCTCTTTCTGCTCACTCTCAACTGCTTCCTGGTAACTCTCTGGTTCACCTGCATCAGTAAGCATCACATACTCATCTGTAGAGTATCTTCTAGAAGGTTGACGTTGTCTAGAAGATCTTCTCAATTGAGGTTCTGTGGGAACTTGCTCTCCTACTTCTTCTTGCTCAACATGTCCTGCAGGTAAATCAACATCAGGCTCTACACTATTTACCTGCACATCTCCCCCATCACCCTGATATACTGGAGGAATAACTAGGTCACAATCTGCTAATCCTTCTACAGAAGTCTTAGCTGGTGCCTTCTTCTTCAAATCCTCAAAGGTTTTATCCTCAAAGAAGACCACATCTCTGCTCCTGAACACCTTCTGCTTTTCTGGATCCCAAAGCCTGTAACCAAACTGATCATGTGAGTAACCAAGAAAAATACATTCTTTAGACTTACCATCCAGCTTGGACCTCTCATTATCTGGAACATGTGCAAATACGCGACAACCAAACACTCTCAAATGCCTGTAGGAAACATCTTTCTCTAACCATACATGCTCTACAATATCACCATCTAGGGCTGTACATGGTGATAAGTTGATCACATCAACTGCAGTCCTCAAAGCCTCATCCCAAAACCTTTTGGGTAGCTTGGCCTGTGAAAGCATACATCTGATCTTTTCCATGATGGTGCGGTTCATCCTCTCTGCAATTGCATTATGCTGAGGTGTACCAGGAACTGTCATCTCATGTTGGATCCCATGTGACCTGCAATAGTCATTAAACAATCCCGTATACTCACCACCATTATCTGATCTTATGCATTTCAATTTCCTTTCTGTCTCCCTTTCAACCCTGGCATGAAACTCTTTGAAGACATTAATAACCTGATCTTTAGTCTTCAAAGCATAAGCCCAAACTTTCCTGGAAAAATCATCTATAAAAGTGATAAAATAAAGTGCACCACTTATACCAAGAACATCAACAGATCTACCAGGAGTTTTTGTCCTCAAAGGACCACATACATCTGTATAAACATGGTCTAAGGCATGTATTTTTCTAGACAAAGCAGCACTAGCAAATGAAACTCTATGCTGTTTACCAGCCAAACAATCAATACAAGGGTTCAGATGTATACCTCTGAGATCTGGTAATACCTCTCTTTTGGAAAGAGCTTGCAGCCCCTTGTCGCTCATGTGTCCCAATCGCCTATGCCACAACTCTATACTGAAGTCTTTCTCTGTAGCATTTAACTGCTCACCATAAGCTTTAGCCTGCAACCTGTACAAAGTATGACATTTCTTTCCACTAGCTATAACAAGAGAACCCTTACTGAGCTTCCATTGCCCTCTGTGAAATCTGCTTTCATACTCTTCATCATATAGTCTTCCAACTGAAATTAAATTCAGCCTCAAGTCAACCATATGCCTCACATCCTTAAGTACCAACTTGCAGCCAATGTTGGTCTTTAAATGGATATCACCCATGCCAATGATGTCTGCTGTGCCATAGTTGCCCATCTTGACAACACCAAAGTTTCCAGACCTGTATGTAGCAAAAAACTCTCTCCGAGGTGTAGCATGATAAGAAGCACCTGTGTCAATCACCCACTCAAGATCCTGACACACACAAGAAAAAATATCATCAGAAGGAGACAAAATCAAATAATCACCACCCTGCACTGTAGCTGTAGTATTATCCTTTGACTTTGTAGACTCCACTTCTTTTCCCTTTTTCTTGTTCTTCTTAGGTTGCTTACATTGGTTCTTGTAATGTCCTTTCTCACCACAGTTATAGCAAACAATATCTTTTCTTGATCTTGACTTGCTCCTACCCATACGTGAACTGCTTCTAGACTTTGACCTTCCTCTATTCTCTGAGATAAGTGCCTGCGAATCATTCTGAGATGTTGCTGAACTCTTTCTTCTCAACTCCTCATTCAACAAACTGCTTGTTACTTGACTCATAGTGACAATATCATTTGGTGCAGAATTACTGAGGGAAACCACCAGTGTCTCCCAACTTTCTGGTAATGAACTGAGAAGTAACAATGCCTGCAACTCATCATCAAGAGACATTTTCATAGAGGATAACTGGTTAGTAATACTCTGCATTTCATTCAAATGCTCAGCAATAGAAGCACCCTCTCTATATTTTAGGTTCACAAGTTTTCTAATCAAAAAAGCTTTGTTGCCAACTATTTTTCTTTCATAGAGACTTTCCAATTTTTTCCAAAGAGAATATGTAGAAATTTCAATAGAAACATGGTGAAAGACACTATCATCAGGCCACTGTCTAATAAACCCAATTGTTTTTCGATCTAACCTCTTCCACTCATCATCTGTCATAGTTATAGGTTTTGCACTATCCCCTTGTAAAGGTCCATACAAATCTTTGCAATACAAGAGATCTTCCATTCTTAGTTTTCATATCATCCAATTATTTCCATTCAAACTAATCATGCAAGAAACATTACTTGCCTCCATGTTCAAATACAAAAATTAAATCACCAAAACCTCGCTCTAATACCAGTTGATGGGGATATAAACAAGAATAACCTTTGTATAGGAACAAATACTAGAAGACCAAAATACGCAGCTGAATAAAATGGAAACACAATCAAACATAACACCAAGATATACGTGGAAAATCCCTTTAATGTGAAGGGTAAAAACCACGGGGCAAACTAGAGATAATCCACTATAAGAATAATGAATGTACAAATCTCAATCTCTTGCCCAAAACCCTAGCAACAACCACAAGAGAATAACTGGGATACAAGGATCACGTCACTGCCCACAATATCTAAAACCTCCCCAAGTAATCTTAGCAAGAGTCTACTGTAGATTTGATCTAACCTGAGATGAGAACACTGCTAGATGATTATGAACAGTCTCTCTGCGTTGTCCTTGTCTTCTTCCCTTTCTTTCTCTTCCTTTTCTACCTTGTTCTCCTTCTTCTCTTTGGAATCTCGTGGCTACCAAGATCTGTCTCGTTGCTGCCTTTTTATAGCTTTAATCTGCATCTAAAACGCAGCCACCATACCCCCCTAATCTTAATTAGAGTTAGATTAAGAGGGGATGTGGACTGTGGACTGATAAAGCCTACATGGGCTGAATATGGGTCATCAGCCCAACAACCTGATCCAATAAATCTGTGGCTATATTTCTCATCCAGGTGGTTTGTACTCTGAACTAACAAGGACGACCGGGTGGCCTTTCTGCAGAAGATAAGCTTCACAACTCGAAACGTAGCAGAACCGGGTGAAGGTGTGAGAAAAGAAAAAGGATGCTTCATCGTTATTGTCAGATATCGGAGGTCTCAACAGGACTCGAGTGTGTGTGTGTGTGATGGCCATACGTTTTCCAGTTTCTCCACGCTCGTTTCATTCTAACAGCCATGACTGCTGCCTATCCGACAATAATTATCGGATTCGTGTTGATCCGACCCGATAGCAGCTTTAAATGGATGGACGACGTCGAACCTATTGCAGTAGGTGGGGGAGGACCACTCACCTAAATGGGCAATGAATGCGTCGAGATGGGGGATGCCATTCCTCGTGGCATGTCAGCATTAAAAGCTTGGATTGGCTACATATATTGCACAATCCACTCCCAAAAGCATCTTGCTCTCTTTACTCCCCTTCATCTTCCTCCCCCAATGATTACGTGCCGCTCTTCTGTTTCCCGATGCGTAATCTAAGCTTCAAAGACTCTCTACTTGTTTTAGATGATGCTTGTAAAAGGAAAGAAACAAGAAACTATAAACTATAATTTTTAGTTATGCCCGCATAATTTTGTCATTGATGTACATATGTTTTCCATGTACGTCAAATAGTAAGAGTTGATTTGGACCCAACGACGACGATGATAACACCATCGCAGAATTAAGCAGAGGTCCGAAGCTTAAACCGTCGCAACGGGGTATAATAGCGGTGGCAGTTCGAAACGGTGATGGCGTCGGGTCATTGCCATGGGGACGACCCAACAACTGCCTTCCAGCTGTCATCTGAGCCCATGTTGGTGGCTCCTGTCGTGACTCGCACAGATGTGTCGGCTTGTCAGATTACGCTGACACGAACTTGAAAATTGATGGGTGAAAGTCGATGCACGATGTCGATAGGGCGACATGTATCACCGACACGCTCTTGAATGTTGTAACGGGTTCGTACTTCCGTTACCACACCCATCTCTGAATAATCGACCTGATGTGCGTACATATAACGAAATTTACGATATATAACCAGATCATACCATATATCAGGTGCCGATAAGCTGACCTGGCATACCCAAGGAAGGAGCGGCTCTTCGTATCGTAAGTCTGGCTCGGAGAATTTCTGTGCTTCTCCCATTTAAATACCCCGTCCCCCTGCGCCCACTCGAACTTTTTGACTCCTCCCCTCCCTCCCCCTCGCTCTCTCTCTCTCTCTGCTGCGAGTACAGCACCTTCCTCTCCGATGGTGGGAACCAAACATTAAGGAAAACCTAGCCGACGCCATGGTGGGTGTGGAGCTCCGTAGCTCTTCTTCCTACTCCTCATTCGTCCGGCTCGCCTGCCTTCTCTGCTTCCTCGCCGCCGTCAGACCTAGTGACACCGGCGACTTGGATCTGCTGATGTCGTTCAAGGCCGCGGTCGCCAACCCTCAGCTGCTACCGAGTTGGGATCCCCTCCGGGGTCCTTGCTCCTTCGCCGGGGTCACCTGCAGCGCCGGTGGCCGCGTCTCTGCCGTTGAGCTGCAGGGCGTCCCTCTCGGCGCCGACTTCCGTGCCGTGTCGTCCTCGGTACTGGCCCTCGGCGGCCTCGAGAGCCTCTCACTCAGCGCTGTCAATCTTACCGGAAACGTCGCCGGGACCCGCTGCGGCGGCGGGCTCTCCGAGCTCGATCTCTCCGGCAATGACCTCCGGGGATCCCTTGCCGACGTGTCCTCTCTGGCCGCTGCTTGTTCTGGGTTGAAGTCTCTCAACCTCTCCGGCAACTCCGTTGGGATTCCACCTATGGCGGCCGGAGATGGTCTCGCCGTTGCTGGGTTCGACCTCGAGGAGCTTGACCTCTCCTTTAACGAGATCTCCGGCGAGGACGACCTGCGGTGGCTTCTTTCCAACCTCGGCGCCCTCCGACGCCTCGACCTGGTCGGAAACCACCTCTCCAGCGGGATCCCAGCCATCGCCAACTGCTCCTACATTCAGCACCTGGACCTCTCATTGAGCGGCCTCTCCGGCGAGATCGGCGTCGGTGTCTTCGGCGGCTGCCGGAGCTTGACCTACTTGAACCTGTCTTCCAACCACTTCACCGGCACTCTACCCTCCGACCTCTCCTCTTGCACTTCCTTGTCCTCCCTCAGCCTCTCCAACAACAATTTCTCCGGCGAGTTCCCCGTCGACATCCTGACCGCGATGCCGTACCTTGCAACCCTTGAGTTCGCCTTCAACGACCTCAACGGCAGCCTCGGGGACTCGATCACGCAGATGCCGATGCTCCAAGTGCTCGATCTCAGCTCAAACAGGCTAACTGGGTCGATCCCCTCCGACCTCTGCCCGAACCCAGCCTTCGCCTTGAAGACGCTCTACCTCCAGAATAACCAGCTCACCGGCAGCATCCCCAAGTCGCTGAGCAACTGCACCAGGCTCGTGTCCCTCGACCTCAGCCTCAACTATATCTCCGGAGCCATTCCTTCCGGTCTGGGCTCGCTCCCTTCCCTCCGTGATCTGATCATGTGGCAGAACCTGCTAGAGGGCGAGATCCCACCGGAACTTACCAACCTCCTGTCCCTCGAGAATCTCATCCTCGACAACAATGGCCTGACCGGGTCGATCCCGGCTGGCTTTGCCGGTTGCACTAGCTTGAACTGGCTTTCTCTGTCGAGCAACCACCTGAGTGGAACGATCCCTTCGTGGATCGGCCAGCTTCATAACTTGGCAATCCTTAAGCTCGGCAACAACTCCTTCTCCGGCCAGATTCCGCCCCAGCTCGGAGACTGCAGGAGCTTGGTCTGGCTGGACCTCAACAACAACCAACTCAGTGGATCGATTCCGCCAACCCTTGCCAACCAGTCCGGCAAAATCGCGGTCGGCCTGGTCACCGGCGAGCCGTACGTGTACCTGAAGAACGACGGGACCAGCGGGTGCCGCGGGACGGGCAACCTCCTCGAGTTCGCCGGGATTCGGCCGGAGGACCTTGACCGGTTGCCCAGCCGGCGGTTCTGTAACTTCACCAGGGTCTACAAGGGGCTCACACAGTACACCTTCAACAACAACGGCTCCATGCTCTTCCTCGATCTTTCCTTCAACCAGCTGAGCGGCAAGATCCCCAGGGAGCTCGGCAGCATGTACTATCTTCTGATCCTGAACCTTGGCCATAACCTCCTCTCCGGTCTGATACCACCGGAACTGGGGAGCTTGCGGTACGTCGCGGTGTTGGATCTTTCACATAACGCTCTCGAGGGACCGATCCCGTCGTCCTTCGCCGGCCTCGCCATGTTGGCTGAGATCGATCTCTCGAACAATAAGCTCAATGGGTCGATTCCTGAGCTGGGTCAGTTGGCAACATTCCCTCGGTACCGGTACGAAAACAACTCGGGCCTTTGTGGGTTCCCTCTCCCATCTTGTGAGGACATCGCTGGGGCTAATTCCAGCACCCAGCATCAGAAGTCCCACCGCCGGCAAGCCTCTCTTGCCGGGAGTGTCGCGATGGGACTACTCTTCTCACTGTTCTGCATATTTGGACTGATCATAATCGCTGTGGAGAGCAAGAAACGACAGAAGAAAAAGGATAACAGTAACTGTTCGAGGGACATCTACTTCGACAGCCGATCTCATTCCGGCACCGCCAATTCAAACTGGAAGCTCACGGCCACCAAGGACGCATTAGTTATCAACCTGGCCACCTTCGAGACGCCTCTCAGAAAGCTCTGTTTCGCTGATCTGGTCGAGGCCACCAATGGCTTCCACAATGACAGCCTCGTAGGTTCTGGTGGATTTGGTGATGTCTACAAAGCCCAGCTGAAGGACGGCAGTGTTGTCGCGATCAAGAAACTGATTCATGTGAGTGGGCAAGGCGACCGTGAGTTCACAGCTGAGATGGAGACCATCGGAAGGATCAAGCACCGCAACCTGGTTCCCCTTCTGGGCTACTGCAAAGTTGGAGAAGAACGGCTCTTGGTGTACGAGTACATGAAGTACGGGAGTCTAGAGGATGTCTTGCATGACCGCAACAATGTTGGGATCAAGCTGAATTGGGTAGCGAGGAGGAAGATTGCTGTGGGAGCAGCCAGAGGCTTAGCATTCTTACACCACAACTGCATTCCTCACATAATCCACAGAGATATGAAGTCCAGCAACGTTCTGCTTGATGAGAACTTAGAAGCCAGGGTCTCGGATTTTGGGATGGCAAGGCTGATGAGTACGGTGGATACGCACTTGAGCGTGTCCGCGCTTGCCGGCACCCCTGGTTATGTCCCACCCGAGTATTACCAGAGCTTTCAATGCACCACCAAGGGAGATGTTTACAGTTATGGTGTTGTCTTGCTCGAGCTACTCACCGGGAGGCGGTCGACAGACTCGACCGACTTCGGGGACAACAACTTGGTGGGGTGGGTCAAGCAGCACTCGAAGATTAGAATAAGTGATGTCTTTGATCCGGAGCTATCGAAGGAGGATCCTTCTCTGGAGCTGGAGCTGTTGGAGCACCTTAAGATTGCTTGTGCCTGCCTTGATGATCGGCCATTCCGTCGGCCAACCATGCTAAGGGTGATGACAATGTTCAAGGAGATACAGGCAGGTTCATCCATGAACTCCGTGCCTTCGGCTCCTTCAGCCTCGACCGCAGCGGATTTCTCGTAGAGTTGGAGATGAATTCAAAGACTGGGGATGATTCTTACCAGAGGAAACAACTGATTGCATCCAGTAAGGCGTTTTGGCCTTTTACCTTAGCAGTGGTATGAGAAAAACTCTTGTGTAGCTTCAGTCTAGATCATATTATACACCTATAAAACAATGCTATTTATATATATTTTTTTTCCTTCACATACTTCGAACTTAGTGTCTTGTCACAATTTCTGTACATACAAAGTGAATTTTCTTAAATTCCTGTTCCACTCTCTATAAATGCTTTGTCTATTAGTTGATCATTAATGATTATGTTTGTTTCATCTGCATCACAATATACTATAGTGTTTCTTCTTCTTACCAATTACTTTTATAAGTAGGGATTGGGAAAGAAATCTGCATATGTTGATGTTTTGACACTCTATTAGAAATGTTTGAAATTTCAAAAAGTTACTGTTCTCTGAAGAAATCAATATTTACAATTTTTTTTCTGTTCCTCTTTTGTTCTTATGGAAAAAATAATATTATAACAGAATAATTTTTTTCTTTTTTATCTATTAAAATAAGTTCTTCATCAAAATATTAATTTGTTACCAAAAATAAATATTAACTATAATAGCATAAATAGTATAATAATTATTCAATCAGAGATCGAATTTTTTACATGAAAAACCTAGAAAAATCATTACATGAAAAACCTAATGTCAGAAAAATCATAAGAACGTAGTAGTTTACTTCAAACTTCCGTTATCACTAATAATGATAACAGTTTTACAATAAGTCTTCTCTATAATAACTACATGATCTAATCCCAAAACCTTAAAAGGCACTCGTGAATCAAAGATCTAGCGTGAATCAAAGATCTAGAATGGGTCTTGTCCAACCCTAGTCAAAGATTGTTGAAGGATTTTGTCACTATCGAAATATCTTTTGTCTACTAAACAATGAGAAGGCTATCGAGATTTTGTTAGTATCATAGTCATTAAGCTAGTACAAGCTATAGAGAGCCATCAAGCTTTAGTATCACAAATGTCCAAATGGATGTTGATGTGCAACAACATATTAAAGAAATCGTCAAGAGAGTGAGATCCATCGTTTAGCTATGATTTTTCCCTCGCTCATGTATTGGAGCTTCATCTATATTTGTTGGTTGTCAAGGTGAAGCAGACACTAATCTCTCAAGTGGAGGAAAAGAAAGATTCAGTTCGAAGTACATGATACTGTGTTGGAGCAGAGGAGTGCCATAATTCATACACAGTGTCAAGAGAACAGTTGTGTCACAACGCAGTTGAACATTGGAAGAACATGACGTTAAATCTTCCCAAGCATGGAGAAAAGTGGCTATTTAATATTCGCATCATGTCCTTTTATCTCAACATGATCGATGAGCTCCTTAATATAATTGGATGACCTGAGTACTTGAGACTGATATCATTGCCTTCCACAGGAGTGAAAAAAGCATGAGGCAGTGGAACCGAGGGCATGAGGGTGGCTGAATTGGCCAACCTTGTCCTCTAGCTAATCGATGCATCCATGAAACGGAATCTTATACCGCATGGGGCAATTATTTTGGGCCTATTCATGGACGGACTCCATGGCTGTTCCCTCGAGCTACTGTGACCCGGTTGATGGAGACCTTCAGAACAAGTTGATGCAAATGGATGGTAGTACTGGAACTACAACTTTTGAATGCTTCTTCTCTTAGGAAGAAGATGGAGAAAAGACGGAGGAAGGGCGAGTTGGTACATCAATTTCTGGTTGTTCTTCAGCCGTCTATTGTAACTTAGAATTGAGGCGAGGAGATGAATCGATGAGCATCAGCAAGTGTGGGAATAAAGCGACGGCCGGGGCTACAGGGGAGGGGAGGGGAGCGGAGCCGCACATGGGCGTGTCGACGGGAGGAGCTTGCTTGCCCCCCGCCCAACCTGCAGGCTAGAAGGCTGTCATCATCTGGCTTTTCTTGGAGCTTCATCTCTTCGTTCGTGGGGGCAACTCGTGCTTCCTATCCCTTTCGTGACTGCAACAGCTCACCTGCATGTCTCTTTAGAGAGAGAGAGAGAGAGAGAGAGAGAGAGAGAGAAGGAATGTAATGATGCCATTGGTTCACAGCATACCTGAATCAAATATAATTTCAGTGGGTTGGGGTTATGCCGAACCGGAGTCGGACCGGACCGGCCCGCTCGTCCACGTTCCGACACGTGGCGGGAGACGGGAGTTGATTGAAAGGCCAATGGAGATGGAGACGGGACGCGAGATTCACTGTAACAAAGCACAATTATTTGGTCGGACGGCGAGCTCGTCCAACCCAGCCATGTTGCAATGCAGAACGAGGACAAGCTCCTGTGCTAAGTAGTACTACCACTGCTCCTCTGTGCAAGCATGGGTTTCGAGAGAGAGAGATAACATTCAGCTCGTGAGCAGTAAACGGGCTTTGGTTGCATTGTAAGATTTTTCTTTAGCATTCTGGAATATGTTTTGCCCATCACCAGTCTCCATCTTTGAGTTGTGTCTCTCCTTCCTACCTGCTTTAGCGCTGGCCTAATCTTACTGTGATCTTTGCTTCGATGCCTTGTCCTTGTAGAGGTCCCACCCCTCAGCCATCTTTTTATCTTTGAGACAACTCCACCCAACTTTAAATTGCCTTCTCAGCTTGCTACGTATTCTTTGTCAACATGTTAAGAATGTAAATGTATATGCCTGCTCTCATGTTGTTTTCTTTGTCCCTTGTTGGAGGACTAGCATTCCTTCTCTCCCCCTTTTCATTCTTTCTCCCCTTCTCATTCATTATTTTATGGGTGATGTCTTCAGTCTTATGTTTCTTCTGACCCAGTCTTTCTGGCAACTCTGTGATTCTTATTCCGAACAGCAACAAGTATCATCACCTACGCTGATTTGTTACTCGAGAAATCTTAATGCCTGTTTCACTAAGAAATCTGATGAGAGCACGTCATAAAATTTATATGAATCACAATCTTGCAGACACTTGATATAAAATCAAAATTGTCATGGAAGAAGCTTGATTTATAGGAGCCAAGTGCTGATCTGATATATCATACTGCAAGTGACAGTTCAAAATCCAGCTCAGGTTGATCAGTGGAGGAATGGAGCATGTCATCTATGGTGTCAACCAAGATGAGAGAGCTCACCACATCTTCCATGCACATTCTCCTCGCACACATTACTCATAATCAGTGCTATCAACCACCGAAAATGGCCTATCAGTTTCCCCATGTCCATCAGTAGAAGCTCTTTCTGTATGTATCCCGAAAGCTCTTCGACACTTTTTCTTTAGAGCATCTTCTTAATCTTTCCAATAGTTCATTCGGTCATGAAATCCATGGTTGCTACATCCATCTCTTCAAATGCATGTTTAGATAATACAATTCATTTTGTTTTTATGTGAAACAAGATGAAAAGATTAAAAAAAAAAGGACAGAAAATAAATAAAAAAAAGAGATATGGGTTTTTTCAAAAAATAACTAAAAGCTAGTAGCTCAAAATATAAAGATTAATAAGGTTTCAAAAATAAGAATGCCTCGTCGATCTTTTTTCCTTTTCATTTTATAGATCGCTTGTATATTGAACCCCTCAACCACCTAACTAATGAGACACAATTTTCTAAGAATCAAGCATAAATTATAATATCTATTAAATTTATAGTACATTGTACTTTGATGATTTTAAATTTTTTATAAATATCGCAAGATACAAATCATTTTCTTGAAATTTGATAGTGTTGACGTTGAAATTTATTATCTTAAAACTTAGGAGCATTCAATACTCATCATGTACTATATCATTCTCTCAAAGAATTTATCCACAAGTTGTCATCATTATTGCTGATAGCATATAAGATTTCCCTAACTATATGAGAAAATCTCTTTACTTTCTTAAGGGAAATACTCTATTTTGTTGAGGAAAATCCTCCCTCCTAATCTGTATAAATAGGAGAGGGACATGTTAATGCATTCAAGCTTGCTTGTTCTCGTGGTGCCTCTTGCGCGAAGGGTTGTTCATTTCTCTGAATGCCAAACTCAGATGCTCGCTCCTTCGAGCGACTCCTTTTCTCTACATCTCCATGCCCGTTTTCCCCCAAACGATCACGCGTGTGCTGACTACTCTCAATGCAACTCCGCTAGGTCCCCTACGTTTGTACGTCAAGTGTTTCTATGAGTGCTTGTTCTGCTCTGATACCATGTTGGAAAGAATAAAAGATGAGAAGAATTATTGAAGAAGCTTTATTGAAGAAGCTTGAATACATTAACATGTCCCTCTCCTATTTATACAGATTAGGAGGGAGGATTTTTCTCAACAGAATAGAGTATTTCCCTCAATAGAGTAGAGAGATTTCCTCATATAGTTGGGAAAATCTTATTTGCTATCATGCCCCTACAAGATTGTGCTCTTGTCAAGGATATCAATCTTGGATCGATGCAAAACAAACAGTTTACGAGCTAGAGGCTTCGTGAGTAGGGCAAGAGCAGATCGCTACTGCTATTGTTGCTATTACTGCGGTTATGATGGTGACGGTGACTGCGGCGGCTGCGATGGCGACGACGACGGTTACAACAGAGGAGAAAGCTACAGTAATGTAGAAAGCTACAGCAATGCTATAGCAGAGGAAGAAGTCGCAGTATAGGAGGAAGCTACAGTAATGTTGTAGTGATGCTACAGTAGAGGAGGAAGCTGTAACGATGCTACAGTAAGGAAAGAGTTCCCCTTTGCTATATAGAGATAAGGGATGTGATGAATGGTAAGCTTCGATGGCCATGGAGCCTCGTTCGTCTCACCTACTCTGATACCATGTGTCACGGACTTAGCTGGTTTTGCTTAAGTCGTGCGGTACCCTTACATGTCCATTCGCAAAGGTCAGCCTCTCATGGTCCCTTAGGACCATGGTTGGGGAAATCTTATCTGCTATCAATTGCCATGGTGAACTGATAAATCTTGAATGTTAAGTGTTGAGTGAGTATGAATATCAAGAGAAAGTTTAATCTTATAAATATTGTCATTAATTCTCTTGAAAACTTGGCAAAAATTAATTTTCTTCTCTTTGAGTTTACTGTAAGTTCTTATTGAAAAATATGTTTTTTCATAAAGATCCAAACAAAATCTCCTTCTTCAAAGGTCATCACTCATTGACGCTTGTTGGCTTTTTCTCTATAAACTTGGTTGCTAGCTTCAAGCTTTTTCTTTACTTCATTAATTTTTGTTATAATAATAACAAAATTCTCTCCATTTTAATGTGATTCAAGTACTTTAGCAAGATCTGGATAATGAGGTGAAATACGATCATAAATAATCTGAAGTGGACTCTTGCTCGTAGAATGGTTAACCACATAGTTATAAGCAAATTCAGGTAGTATGAGATCTCATTATTTTGATCTTTTTGCAATAAAGCATCCTAGTAGATTACCTAAAGTCTTATTAACAACCTTAGTTTCTCCATTTGTTTGAGGATGATAAGAACTCCCTTATAATAGGTTGGTATCAAATTTCTTTCATAAGCATCTCCAAAAATGATTAAAAAATATAGTATCTCTAACTAATATGATAGATTGAGGAATTTCATGAAATTTGACCACTTTATTAAAAAAAAGGTTACCAATATAAGAAGCATCCATGGTAATTTTGCAAGAAATAAAATGTGTCATTTTGAAATATCAATCAATAACAACAAAAATAAAAACCATACCTCTTTGAGTTTTTGGTAGACCATTATAAAATTCGTACTAACACAAAGCATCAGGAATTGATAAAGTAGTATATGCACCAAGATTTTAAGTTTGCCCTTTTGAAGTTTAGTATATTCTACATCTTTTCACATAATATGTAACATCTCCATAAATTATAGGTCAAAAATATTTTCTTCTAACAAGAAGTACTATTTTATATCTCTCAAAATGATCTCCTAGTCCACTAGAGTGTAGTTTTTAGATAATATACCTTTTTTTTAGAATATTTAGGAATACTAAGTTGAGTTCCACAAAGAAAAAAATCATCTTTGATAATATTATCTTTATGATGACTCTTCATACATAGTTTTTATGGTTATCCAAAATCTTCATCATCAGAGTAAGTATTTCTTATTTCATCAAATTCTTTTAGTTGTGCTCACATAGTTATGACAAAAGTATATTCTTATAAAAATGTCACCCATCTTGCATGTCGTCTATTGAGATTTGCTTGATAAGTTATATATTTAAGAGCTTTATGATCAGAATTTAAGATAAATTATTTTTGGATCAGATAAGGTCTCTCATGTCATAATGCTTGAACAATAGCATAAAATTCAATATCATAAGTTAAATAGTTCTTTCTTATATCGTTAAACTTTTCACTAAAGGACGCAAGTGAATATCCTTCTTGACTAAGTACTCCATTAATATTCATATGAGAGGTATCACAATCAACTTCAAATATTTTAGAAAAATCTAATAACGCAAGAACAAGAGCAATGGATAATTTCACATTTAGTAGTTAAAAAAAATTGTTATTTGCCTAAGTGTCTATTGAAACACTTCTTCCTTTGTACAATTAGTTAAAGGTGCTACAATAGTGCTAAAATTTTGAATAAATCGATGATAAACCTATGAAAACTTCAAATATTGTAGGAATATTGGCGTTGGCCAAGTCTAGATAGCTTTAATCTTCTCAGAATCTATTTAGAGACCTGTAGAGGTTAAGATGAAGTTTAGTAAAGCTAAGCTAGAGGTCATGAAGGAGCACATTTTAAGATTTATATATAGCTTTTATATATGATCAAGTTTGTTGCAACTATAAATAAGAATAACATCAAAGTAAACAACAAGAAAATTCTTAATATAAGGTTATAGAATTTGATTCATTACCTACATGAAGGTACTTGGAGTATTTGAAAGTCCAAATAGTATAACTAGTTATTCATATAAGTTTTCTCAAGTCTTAAAAATAGTTTTTCATTCATCTCCTCCTGGCTTAATATGGATTTGATGATAACCACTTTGAAAATTAATTTTAGAAAAAAAAATTAAGCACCAACAAGCATATCAAATATATTGTCTACACATGGAATAAGAAATCTATATTCGATGGTAATCTGATTGATAGCTCGATTGTCAATACACATTTGTTAAGTTCTATCATTCTATGGAATCAATAGAGCTAGAATTGTGCATGAGCTTAATTTTTTTCAAATATAACCCTTGTGCAGTAGATCCATAACTTGTCTAATTAGCTCCTCATGTTCTTTTGAACTCATCCAATAATGAGATTTGTTTGATAAGATTGCTCCTCAAATTTGACCAATTTAATGTTGAATATCTCAAAGAGGCGGTAGGCCACTAGGAAGTTCTTCAAAGTATATGTCTTTGAATTCCTCCAAGATAGCTTCTACTTCACTAAGAATTTCTATAGGTTGCATGCATTATTTTGTAATAAATATAAATACAACTCCATTTTCTTTGCTTTCTCTCATAAACTTATTTAAAGTAAGAAAGTTATTTCTTTGTCTTTGGGCTGAAGGATTGAGAGCAAACTCTTCTTTGCATGGTAAAAGCACAGTTCTAACACTTGAATTTAAAAGTATAGGTATTCTTTCTACTATTATGAATAGCATGCGTATCATATTGTCATAGTCTTCCCAAGAGTACATGGATAATATCTATTGGTACTATATCATACTACACATCATCTTTATAATTTTTGTCCATTGAAAAAGAAACTATGCATCAATTAGTAACTTGAACCTCATTGTCTTTCTTAAACCATGCAATCTGATATAGTCTAGGATGTGGTTTTGTCTTAAGCTTGAACTTCTCTACAGATACAATATTCTCACAACCGTAACTATTAATAATAAGAGAACAAACTTTGTCTCAAGACTTACAATGTTTCTTGAAAATATAATTTCATAACCATTCTTCATTAAAATCATCTCTTGGAGCGCATTACCAAGCATTTGTCTTCTTTGAGTGTAATTTTTTTAGAAGCCTCCTTAGGGCATTTATTATATATTAGTTTTATAATATCTTCAAATTATTCATTGGCATTTTCTTCTTCGGAAAAGTTGACTTGTGCATTTGGACACTCATTTATGTATTGCCCTAGTTGTTTATATTTAAAGAAAGTAAAAAAGGTGACTGGTGTGATTAGATTATCCTTTACAGTTGGTAGGAGTTAGTTTGGATATATTTTTCATGATTCTGTTAGCTTTTGATCCACTAATATTATAACGAGTAGAGCTAGCTTTAGAAGAGAAATGTAAGGGAACATTAGATTATCTCTTTACTCCATTTCTAACAAGTTATGCTTTAACTTTTAGCACTAATTGATAAGCATCATATAACCTCTATGGTCATTGTATCTTCACTTCATCTCAAATCATAATACGTAGGCCGTCAAGATATCTTACAATAAATTGTTCTTTCATCTCTTGATTGTTACTTTGGGCCATTAACTTGTAGAATTCTTTAATGTAGTTGATGACAATTTTGCTACCTTGCTAAAGATTATTAAATTATGAAAAGATAGTTTAAATATAATCAAACTAAAGTGTTAGGACCGTATCGACATTAAGATGGGGAGGGTGAATTAGTTCTTTTGTAAAAATTACATCAATTTGAAAACTTATTCAATAAAACCATATCGAAAATACATTTAAATGTAGAGAGAAAGTAAGAGTGGTAGACAATCAAATCAATAAATAATGACAATGAAAAGTAGAAAGAAAATGGGCAAAGACAATCAAATTTAAATTTATAGTGGTTCGGTCATCGTAACCTACATCCACTCTCGATTCCTCTTCTATCAAGGCCACTAATGTTTACTAATGATATTCTTTTAATGGGCGAAGACTAACTACCCTCTTTATAACTCTTTCTTCTTTTTACAGGTTTATGAGAGAACCTTTACAAGTCTCACACCTCCCTTAGAATGACTCTAAACTTTTAAAGAGGAGGAGAACACTCAAGACTTTTCAAGCTTTTACGACTTAGAATCATAAGCCTTTTCATTTAGTTTTCTTACTATTTCAAGTAAGAAAGAGTGAAATATTTATAGGCCTTAAATAGCTTTAAAAATAGAGTAAAAAAAAGTCTTATCTTCAGTTTCAAGGGTATTGGCGGTACTACAGCCAATATTAGGCGATACCACCACCTCCAACCCTAACAACTGATGGTATTATCACTGAATCTGGACAGTACTACCACCTGACACATGGGAGATCATGTGTAATGGCAGTACTACCATCAGTTTAGGTGGTACCACCACTAGTCTATATGGTACCATCGCTTGATACTAATAGTACCACTGTCGGGTCTTTTAGAAAACGTACACTTCATACGTTCCACCTCATAAGCGGTTCCACCGCTTAGTCTAGCGGTGCCACTACCTGACCTAACTTTGGGTCACTGAATGGGTCTCCCAATTGGCCCAACTCAGCCCTAGATCAGGCTCAATAAGCCCCTAATTGAGTTAGTATGTTTACACCTAAAACTAATTCAATTTAAGACGTAATTACGATAATTAAGACCTAATTAATTACAAGAAATCTAAGTTGTCTGGCATGTTATTGGATCATTTGAACTCCCAATGAACTTCTGCTACATCGTTTGAATCTTCGACGTGTCACTCGATCCATCGGCATATTGACTCCTACAACATCTGATCTTGGCGCAATGTCTGATTCTTCTGGCTTGATGCCTGATCTCTGACTCTAGCCCAACATCTAATTCTTCTGCTTTAATTATTTTACTTTTTTATGATCGAAGTTAGTCATATATCACTTTTCTCAAACGATAGATTAGATCACAAACTTGATCAATTGATTTCATCATCAAAATCTAGGATTCAACAATCTCCCCCTTTTTTATGATGACAATCAATAGAGTTTAACTAAACTCCCAAGTTGAAATAATTTTAATCATTTTCTTTACAAATATCATCATTTCACACTTCATATACATTGTTAAAATAACATTGCATATACTTATGCATCATCATAATATTAAGAGTAATCATTACATATATTATATGCATATCATTTCATGCATCATAATTATAAGTTAAAGTATTGCACGCATCATCATTTAAAATATAATTTTAAATCATCAAGGTATAATATACATAATTCCAAAACATTAAAAATCATCATTATTTTGAGCATAACATGCATGATACCAAAACATTAAAAATTTTAAATTATTTATCGTACTTCTCCCCTTTTGTCATCAACAAAAATGAGAAAAGTGCAACCAACAAGATTTTGAAACATACATGCTAGTAATTTAGGAAGTTTTATATCACTTTAGAACATGCAAACTAGTAATTTAGAAAGTTTTATATCACTTAAGAACATACAAGCTAATAAGTTTTTGATATGTACAATATAGCACTTTTGCTTCTCTTGAGATATGCAAGTTAGTACTTTTGCTTCTTGAGATGAGCAAGCTAGCAATTTTTATTTCTCTTGAGATGTACAAGATAGCACTTCTCTTTCTCTCTCCTTTGTCATTAAAAAAATAAGAAAAAGGGAGGGATTCAATGGTGAAAAAATTTTAATCACCATATGAATGAATGAAAGATCAAGTAATGAATTCGAAAGACCATGAATCATTCTTTTGTAAATAGTGAAAAGAAGGATTCACAGCAAATGATCTTGATTCAAAAAGAAAACTTAAGTCATGAAAACTGAGAAATCAAGATAATGATCTAAAAAATATATAAAAAGAATTCATGTATTTGGTAGATTTAACATGCTTAATTCTCTTCAAATAAAATCAAATTATTCTTCATTTAATGGTTTTATAAAAATATCTGCTAATTGATGCTTTGTATCAATAAAATCTAAAGATATATCATAATTATTAACATAGTCTCTAATAAAATAATGTATAATATCAATATATTTAGTTCTAGAGTGTTGAATGAGATTTTTTGTTAAATATATTGTATTAGTATTATCATATTTTATGAGAATATTTCTCGAGTAAAGTCCATAATCTTCTAAAGTATTTTTCATTCAAATAACTTGGGTACAATATGCACCTACTGCTACATATTCAGCCTCAACTACACATAATGTAATAGAATTTTATTTTTTAGAAGATCAAAAAATAAGTACATGACCTAAGAGTTGACATGTTCTAGATATGTTTTTTTTATCTATTCTACATCTAGCAAAATCAGCATTAGCATAAGCAATTAATTCAAAATTTTTAGATTTTAGATATCATAATCCTATATTATGAGTTATTTTCAAGTATCTAATAATCTTTTTAACTACTTTAAACTGAGATTATTTGGGATTAGATTCAAATCTAGCATAAAGTCATGGAATTATTATCCTTGTAGTACATAGAATCCATCTCAAAATTTATGGCTTTTTATCACTTCCCAGAGTCTATACTTGTAATAGCTTTCTCGTAGGTTTGAGAATCATTATCCTCAACATCTTGTCCTCTAATATATCTCACATATCTCTTAGGATGATGAGATACCCTGCTAGACCTATGTAAAGTTAGAACTTATGTGCTATATACCTGAATAGACTCAAGCTGTGGAGTAGTGTTTGAGTTTGGTTCTCCAACCTCTCTCAACTCTATCACGCTCTTCGCTACAAAAATATTTTGGTCATCGGGGTGATAAAAATAATACCCATAAGTTTTCTTGGGGTATCCCACTAACTTGCACCACTCTATCCTTGATTCCAACTTGTCAGGGTTGTGTCTCTTTATGTAGGCAAGTGATAGGACCTTAGCAAGAAGTAGCTAATAAAACCTTGTGAGATTGTAATAAACCCCACATAGCCACCTCTATCCTATAAAAAAGAGTGGCTAGGGTTTATATTTGGATTTTTGGGCTTCTTAGTCGTCGCCCCCTTTTATTGGGCTGGTTGGTTAGGGTTGAGGGCAAAAGAGGTAACTCACTCAGGAAGCAACCCCTAGGGCTAGGATTTGGAACCCTATATAAGCATGTAGCCTCCATCTCTTTGAGAATAAGATCTATATAATATTATAGCCATTTGGCTAACTTCTAGGAGGGTGGAACCCCTATAGCATTCCAAGGGTTGATCCCCCTCAAAAATCAATCTACATAGAATTCCTTTGGGGCATAGAATTCCTTTGGGGTTCTATCATCTGGTATTAAAGCAGCGATCTTGCTACTTTTGTTGTCATCCCTACCGCCCACCACCAGCCAAGCAATTCCTATAATTGCTCTTGATGTCATCATCTCCACCGTCATCTTCTGTTGTAGATCAAATCAATCTACTATCGTTACCTCCAATTGCATTAGAGATCTGGTATTCTCCTATCACCAATACCTTTTGCTGCTGTAATTTTCTATTTAAAATATTAAGAAGAAGTCTTTTTATTTATCCCGTGCTGTGAATTCCTTTCGTCGTAAAAGTTATCATCATTGCGAACAAAGGATTGCTACAGAAAATTTCAGCCACATATTGTTGCATTTAACCGATCTATTTGTAATCCTTTTTGAACGAAATTTCTTATACGCTTCATAGATCATCTTGGCTTCCATATAAGATTAATCTTTTAAGGAATTCATCTCTAAAAACGTTTTTATGTTGTTGTAAATTTTCGTCGTAAACTATTGGAATTTTTCGACGAGATTTCTACTATCGCAACTTGTACCAATTTCCTTGTTGTTATACTACCAAAATTTTCTTGATTAAATTTATTATTATTGTTATTATCTAAACCAAGATTTTTCTATCAAATTTTCTTCTCAAATCTCTTGATTTTTGCTAGAAATTTTGTCAAGAAACCACTGTTTCTTCGACGACAATTCTACTCATATAAGACAACACATATCTGTAGTAACTTCCACCAATTTCTATCAAACCTTTGCTGTCATCTACTGCAGATCTAAAACTTCTTTTCCCTAACCTTCATATAGTACCATCACAGCCCTAAAACTTCACTAAACCACACTCTGAAACCACACCCAAAACAGCCACAAAACAAGCCTAAACTGTAGCCTATATCCACCAATCCACCAACTCTTTCGACCACCACTTCTCTCAACCGATATATGCCTTTAACCTGACAATAAAAGAGAGATATTAACATTATAGATTTGAAAGAATATACTATGGCATTAGAGGAGGCAATCAATACTAAATTCGAAGCCTTCGAGATGCGAATGAAGGATAAGATTCGAACTCTCTTTACCAAACTCGGTTTAGGCTGACCACCAAGCCCGAATAAATCATATCAAGGAGAGAGCTCTGACCAATCACACCAAGCCCAAATAGATGACTTCTAAGAGAGGGGAGGCTCTATGATCGATCCATACTATCCACACATGAGGGCATACTTCCCTAGATGGGAAGAAGGAGACTCGATTGGTTGGATCTCGCGTGCGGAGCGATATTTTCGATACCATAAAACCGTTGACGCATCTATGGTGGAAATTACAACTATACATCTTGAAGGGGATGCTATATAGTGGTTTGATTGGTTTGAATATACTTATAGAGTCCTTTTATAGCAACAATTCAAAGAAGGACTGTTGATCCACTTCGGACCAACTGATTACGAGAACATTGACGAACAACTAGCAAAGATCCAACAAACCTCCACCATTCAGGAGTACTAAACCAGGTTTGAAAGGTTATCTAATCAAATTCATGATTGGTCTGAAAAATAG
Organism: Musa acuminata AAA Group; assembly: GCF_036884655.1. Taxonomy (NCBI): domain Eukaryota; kingdom Viridiplantae; phylum Streptophyta; class Magnoliopsida; order Zingiberales; family Musaceae; genus Musa; species Musa acuminata. Next base: position 41,893,472 of record NC_088349.1, read on the forward strand.
CTATTGAGGACCTTTATTGAGGGCTTGAAGCCAGAGATCTTGGGAAAAGTTAAAGCACGACAACCGTACACGCTTATGGCAGCCATCTCTTTCGCATGACTTCAAGAGGAGTGATTGAACCATGAAGCCTAGAGGAATAGGGTCACTCCCTGACCAATAATATCGAAGCCCTTAGGCCCCCATACTATCAGTTGAGCTCCTATACCAAAAAGGTTGATAAGAGAAGAGCTTCGGGAGTAATCTACGAATTGGTCATGTTGGCATTGCGACGAGCCGTGGAGCCACGAGCATCGCTATAAAAAATGGGGACTTCTTATAATTAAACCAGTAGAAGAAGAGGTTATTGAATATCTAGAAGAGAGCCTTGAACATGAAGAAGAAGAGGTAGAATAAGAGCTACAACTGACCTACTTTATGGTACACGTGCTAACCAGCTACTCAAACCTACAAACGATGAAAGTTGGAGGCCTTCTCAAACAACAATCGATCACTGTTCTCATTGACATAGGCAGCACTAATAACTTCCTAAACAGTAAGATTGTGGCTCAGATGGCACTCCACATTGAAGGTTATAGCAAGTTTGACATAAAGGTCACCGACGGCAGAATCCTAAAGTGCGACAAAAAATGCCCGCAGGTGAAACTATTATTACAAGACCAAGAAATTATCACCAACTTCTTTCTCCTACCAATTGATGACTATGAGGTTGTGCTTGACATAGAATGGCTGACTATGCTATGTGATGTCTTTTGAAACTTTTCCAAATTAATTATGAAATTCTACTACAAAGGCAAATAGATCATCCTACGCGGGAAGCGTGGAAGCAACGTAACCACCGTTTCGACCTAATGAATGGAGAAAGTTTTACACAAGGTAAATGGTGACTTTTTGATGCATCTATAGCAGCAACCAGAGGGGAAGAAAATAGAAATTGAAGATTAAAATCTCACCCAATTGCTTACTGAATTTACCAACATTTTTGTCGGGCCACACGGTCTTCCTCCTACTCGGCAACATGACCATCGGATTCCAATCCTTCCGGGCAAACCACTAGCGAACACTCGACTATACCATTATTCTCACCTCCAGAAGGATGAAATTGAAAAGATTTTAGAGGAGATGCTTAAAACAGGGGTGATTTGGCCAAGTTACAGCCCATATTTCTTACCGGTGCTACTTGTACGTAAGAATGATGGAACTTGACGGATGTGCATCAACTACCGAGCTTTAAATAACATCACCATCAAAGACAAGTACCCAATACCGGTGGTGGATGAACTTCTTAATGAGTTAAAAGGAGCTCAAGTCTTCACGAAGTTGGACCTCCGATCCGATTACCACCAAATTCGGGTATGTGAAGACGACATTCCAAAAACTACATTCTGCACGCATAACAGCCATTATGAATTCTTGGTAATGCCTTTTGGACTCACTAATGCTTCTTCAACCTTCCAAAGTCTCATAAACGATATTTTTCGAAGCTTTCTTTGTAAATTTATGCTGGTATTTTTTGATGATATTCTCATTTACAGCTCTTCTCTTAAGACTCACTTTTAGTATTTACATGTTGTTTTGACGATCCTTCGAGAGAATACCTTTTTTTTAAGCAACTAAAGTGTAGCTTTCTCTAGTAAAAAGTAGAGTTCCTTGGGCACATAATATCAGAAGAAGGAGTGGCGGTAGACCCAACAAAAATTGAAGCAATGCAGGGCTGGCTAAAACCAATAAACATGAAATTACTGCGTGAGTTCCTTAGACTAACAGGCTACTACTGAAAATTTGTGAAGGACTATTGGAAGATTAGTACACCCCTCACTTCTCTACTAAAAAAATATGTCTTCCAATGGTCGGACAAAGCCTCGACTTCCTTTGACAAACTTAAGGCAGCCATGATGACGACGCTGGTGCTAGCATTACCAGATTTCAACTGACCCTTCTGTTGGGAAATCATTGGGGGGCGACATCATATGCGCAGCGGAAGAACAAGAAAACAAAATCCCCGATTCCCAAAAAGATGTTCGTCGTCGTGCGAAGATTGGTGCGCAAAAAATCCGCAAAACACAAAACTGCGTATAGAGATTGTGTTACCTAGGGAGATCGTATATCCCTGTTTCCTTGCAGATCCTTAGGAGAGGGTGAAGGAGGTCAAGCGTCCTCCTCTCTAGCGGTAATCCACACAGCAGGGTTGCGACGATCCTCCTCAAAACTCCAGGCCTACTCTGAGGTGGAGAGGGAGAGGAGAATAGGAAAGGCAAGCAAAGACTCTAGCCTATGAGGCTGTGAATCCCTCCTATTTATAGAGATCCCGTGTCAAACCCTAATGGATCCTTCCCTAGTGGGTATTGGATCTGCATCCAATAAGACAAGGGCTCCGTCGGATATCTCATATCCGAACCTCTACTCATCGCAATGCCTACCATATGTGTGTGACCCTCTAGGCCCAATATCGAGCTGGCCGTGAGTCATACCTGTCAGAACTCCTTCTAACTCAGTGAATTATTATCTCTGTAATAATTCACTTGACTCATCGACTACGGACGTACTAGGCCACTACGCCGTAGTCCCCAGACGATACAGGGGAATCCAATCCATTGGACCTGTCTGTCCTCAGTTACCATGTACCTATAGTCCCTCATCCATCTAATATCCCAGAGACCGTATATCGAGCATGGTGCTGTTAGACCCATACGGTTTCTACTCGAGTCTCGCTCTAATCGGATTCTCCCGGAGAACTCTTTCTCTCTCAACCCGAATGACCCTAGCCAGGGATTTGTCTGAGCAAGAACACATGGGATATTCCTCTCATGACGCCGAGAGTGGATGATCCTCTGTCGACACTCAATAGCCCTCGTAAGGTCGACTACCACTCCCAATGACCAGCTGTACTAGATCTGGGACAGCCAAACCTATAAGTCTGGTATCAAAGAGTGGAGCACTCATACAGGACATCCTTGGTGTCTCAAGTCTAAGGACCAGATACACCACTAGGACTACGGAATCGCTGTTTGACAATAAGACATCATCAACCATCCAGCATTCCGTAAGCGGATCAATCAGTGAACTCATTCTCCAATGAGCACCTGTACTGTATCCCTAGTGTCCCTACACGAGCAGCTATAAGACCAGCTGCATCCATCATATGGATGGGTATACAGCACACCAGTCTATCCGGTTATCATGATGTCCCTCTCGAGTAACCTATGACCGGGATTATTTAGGATATGTGTTTAAAGGTAAATCGATCTCATTATCGTGATCTCATCACGATCCGATTCTCATTGCACAAATCCAAGGACATCACAATATATATATGCATTTATGCAATAGTTATAAAGTGATATACGCCAAAATATAATAAGCAAAAAGATTCTGTATCAAGTCACACGTGCCATCACTCACGTGATTGGCTTGCTGGGCACCTATGACTAGCAATCTCCCACTTGACCTAAAGCCAATCACCTATGTGTCTGATCCCCATCAGACCCCTGTGACGCTCAAAGACAATCTGAGACAACGACTTTGTTAGTGGATCTGCAATGCTATCTTCGGATGGAACTCTTTCCACTACTACATCTCCTCGGGTTACGATCTCTCTTATAAGCTGGAACCTCCTCAGAACACTTCTAATGAGACCCGGGTTCCCTTATTTGAGTAATCACCCCATAGTTGTCGCAATATAAGGAAGTCGACTTGTCGCTATCTATATCGACTCCCAAATCTGTGATGAACTTCTTCACCCAGACTCCCTCCTTTGCTACATCTGATGCAGCAATGTACTCCGCCTCTGTGGTCGAGTCAGCAGTGGTATTTTGCTTGGAACTCTTCCAGCACACTGCTCCTCCATTCAAGGTGTACACATACCCTGAATTCGACTTGCTATCATCAACATCAGACTGAAAACTTGAGTTAGTGAAGCCTTCAACCTTAAGGCTATTACCTCCATATACTAGTAAAAGATCCTTAGTCCTTCTCAAGTACTTAAGGATACACTTTACTGCTTTCCAGTGCTCCAAGCCTGGATCCGCCTGATACCTGCTCGTGACACTCAGAGCATGCGCTATATCAGGCCTAGTACATAGCATGGCATACATGATATACCATATTGCTGAGGCATAAGGTATCATATCCATATTCGCCCTTTCTTAGAATTTTCAATGCCAAACCTTTTGACAATGGTTTCTATGTACCTGGATTGGGACAAGCCAAGCATCCTCTTGGATCTATCTCTATAGATTCTAATCCCCAAGATATAGGATGCTTCCCCTAAGTCCTTTATGGAGAAGTGTCTAGATAACCAAGTCTTTACTGTGGATAGCATTCCTACGTCATTCCCAATGATGAGGATGTCATCCACATATAACACCAAAAAGGTGATAGCGCTCCCACTTACCTTCCTGTATACACAAGGCTCATCTTCGTTCTTAACAAAGTCATAAGATCTGATTGCCTCATCAAATCTTATGTTCCAACTTCGGGAAGTTTGCTTTAGTCCATAAATGGATCTAAGCAACCTACACACCTTATCTGGGCAGTTCTTGGACACGAATCCCTCAGGTTGCATCATATACACCTCCTCCTCGAGGTTCCCGTTGAGGAATGCGGTTTTCACATCCATCTGCCAGATCTCATAATCATAGTGTGCTGTAATAGCCAATAGAATTCTGATGGATTTTAGCATTGCTACGGGTGAGAAGGTTTCGTCGTAGTCAACACCTTGCCTTTGACGATACCCTTTAGCCACTAGCCTTGCTTTATAGGTCTCTACCTTTCATCTACTCCGATCTTTTTCTTAAAGATCCATTTGCAACCGATGGGTACAATACCTTCGGACGCATCAACTAGGTTCCAAACCTTATTGGAGTACATAGAATCCATCTCAGAATTCATGGCTTCTTGCCACTTCCCGGAGTCTATACTCATAATAGCATCCTCTCCTCTAATATGTCCCACATATCTCTCAGGAGGATGAGATACTCTATCAGACCTGCGTAAAGTTGAAACTTGTGTATTAGGTACCTGAACAGACTCGGGCTGTAGAGTGGTGCTTGAGCTTAGTTCTCCAACCTCGCTCAATTCTATCATTCTCCCACTGTCTCCGTCAAGAATGTGTTCCTTCTCAAGGAACACTGCTCTCTTAGCTACAAAGACCTTTTGGTCCTCGAGATGATAGAAATAATACCCACAAGTTTCCTTGGGGTGTCCCACAAATTTGCATCGCTCTGTCCTTGATTCTAACTTATCGGGGTTGTGTTTTTTAACGTGGGCTGGGCAGCCCCAAATCTTAACAACCTTAAAATCAGGCTTCTTCCCTTTCCATATCTCATATGGTGTAGACACTACCGACTTAGTTGGAACTCTGTTCAGAAGGTAAGCTGCGGTTTCTAAGGCATATCCCCAGAATGAGATGGGTAGGTCAGCGAAACTCATCATGGACCGTACCATATCTAATAATGTACGATTTCTCCTTTCAGAAACACCATTGAGCTGAGGTGTATAAGGAGGTGTCCATTGGGATAATATCCCATGGTCCTTGAGGAACTGAGTAAACTCTGTACTTAAGTATTCACCTCCTCGATCTGATCGAAGAGTTTTGATGCTCTTTCCAGTCTGGTTCTCCACCTCATTCTTATACTCTCTGAATTTCTCAAAGGCCTCGGACTTGTACTTCATTAAGTACACATATCCATACCTTGAGAAATCATCAGTAAATGTAATGAAGTAGGAGTAACCTCCAATGGCATGAGTTGACATGGGTCCACAAACATCACTATGTATGAGTTCCAACAACTCATTGGCTCTCTCTCCAGTTCTACTAAATGGAGATTTGGTCAGTTTTCCACGAATGCAAGGCTCACAAGTTGCATATGACACATAGTCGAATGGATCTAGATATCCATCATTTAGCAACTTTTGAACCCTTCTTTCATGGATGTGACCTAGCCTACAATGCCACAGGTATGCACTGTTCAACTCATCTCGTTTCCTTTTGGACACATTTACATTCATGATATGTGGAGTGGTGTCTAACATAAATAAACCATTATGCAATGTTCCTTTCGTGATGATCTTATCATCTAATAATATCGAACAACCATTGTTCTCAAAAATAAATTTATATCCACTAACTGTTAAACATGAAATGGAGATAATGTTTTTGATAATAGAAGGAACAAAATAACATGCATCTAATGCAATAAAAGCTCCACTAGGCAGATGTAGGGCGACCTCGCCAACAGCTAATACAGCAACTTTTGCTCCATTACCCATCTTGAGGTCCATCTCGCCTCTCTCTAGTCTCCTAGGCCTTGCTAGAACCTGCAACGAATTGTATATATGATAAGCACTACCGGTATCCAATACCCATGTGTTATCATAAGAGTCTGACAAATGGAGACTGATCATGAATGTACCTGAAGCTTCATCAAGCTTTTGTTTCGCCCTTTCTGCAAGGTACTCTTTGCAGTTTCTCTTCCAATGCCCATCTTTACCACAGTGGAAGCACTGGCCTTTGTCCTTTGTTGGATCTTTCTTAGCAACCTTTGCTTTACCTTGTTTGCCCTTGCCCTTTCCCTTCTTAAGGGACCTTTCTGCTTTCCTTTTCTTTCTGGTCTCACCAGTGTAGAGAACTGGCTTCTCTTTCTTAATAGTACTCTCTGCCTCCCTCAACATATTGAGGAGCTCTGGGAGAGTCACCTCAAGCTTGTTCATATTAAAATTCATTATGAACTGTGAAAAGGAATCTGGTAGGGACTGAAGCACAATGTCCACACACAAGTTATCCTCTAGGACCATTCCTAGACCTGTGAGTTTCTCTATCCACTCAATCATCTTTAGGACATGGTTCTGAACCGGTGTCCCCTCAGTCATCCTAGCGCGGAAAAGGCTCTTGGATATCTCATATCGTTGAGTCCTTCCCTGTTCCTCAAACAATTTGCGGACATGTAGGAGAATGGATCTGGCATCCATCTTTTCATGTTGTCTCTGTAACTCTGGAGTCATAGAGCCCAATATATAGCACTAAGCAAGAGTGGAGTCATCAATGTACTTCACGTAGCGAGCGATCTCATCCTCGCTTGCCCCTTCTTCGGGCGTAGGCATCACTGTATCAAGGACGTACACGATTTTCTCCACTGTGAGAACAATTCTCAAGTTACGGAGCCAATCCGTATAATTTGGACCAGTGAGGCGGTTGACATCAAGTATGCCACGTAAGGGATTTGAAAGCGACATTTTCTGAAAATAAAGATGTAGCAGAAATGAATAACATGCAGATTTTGCAAGAAATAAACTATCAAGATATGGACTTCTATCTTAATATGCTCCCACTATTTTACTAACGAGTCACGCGACACCCTCAGCACGTGAAACAGAAGTCTCCGGCAGACTTCTAGTGGGGATCAGGATCCAATCAGCGTCTTAGTGTAACCTCGAGGGACTCGACCAATCACACTAAGCCTAAAAGGTAGGCAACTCTTGCCGATCACAACTCCTTGTGATTCCTGTCCTGTTCGGCCTCCGAATCACCATGGTCTCGAGGGACTCGACCAACCATGATGCTCGGTTAAGTCAACACCTTCGTTACAAGATGAGTCTGATTTGATGATATACCCTCGAGGGACTCGACCAAGCATACCATGCCCTCAGGTCACCGGTGACATCTCTATGTCGTAAGCAAGATAGCGAATCGCGATATAGGTGAGTCTCGAGTGACTCGATCAACTCAACCTACACCGGGAATCGGTTCCTACTCATAACGATGGAAGGCCACGTGGGTCAATCTAATTGCCTCACGTTTACCGACTTAATATTATCGAGAGATGTTTCTATAATTTGGTCTCCTAATATGACATGTCACACATATACATATTTAATATATATCTACATCGCATGCAAATATATATACATATCTAGTATGTGTATAAGCAATCACATCAGATGATCATGGACCACAACCTAATATGATTAGGCCCGAGCCAATAGGCCTAATCACTCACATCAAGATCTATGTGTGCAACGGTGCATCTCCATGCCCTGTGATCGTCCATCTCGTCCTCGTCAGTTCCGTCGACATCTTGATGCATCTCCATGCATCACGATCGTCCGTCTCGTGGGTCCCGCTATCGCATCCACGCTCCCGCTACGCCTCCTCAGGTGATTACAACTTAATCATAGGCACGCAGGCCCGACAATAAACGAGAAATATAATGGAGGTTCGCAGACCTCAATAATAATAATCATAAGTACACACATCACACGGTCCATGATCATCCGTCCACACATCATACATCACATGTATTAATAATCATCATCATGTAGGACTACTAGATAATAATAAAAATAATAATCAACTAAACCTTTTAATTAATTAATATTTTTCTGAAATCAGGGACATGTAGGGAATTTCTCAATTCCTAAGGGTATTTTCGTAATTTGGATAAAAGACAGAAACTGGAATTTCACAAATTCACAGGGGCAAAACTATCCTTTTTCCCAAAACCCTAATTCCCTCTACTGCTGCCGCCGCCGCCACCCTGCTGGTGGCGGCCTGTGTGGTGAGGGCGAGGGCAGTGCCCTCGCCTGCAGGCGGCACGCCCGCTGGGGGCGCTGCCGCTGCAGGTGGGCGCCCCCGCGGGCGCCGCCGCCTCCGCGGGTAGTTTTGCCCGCGAGGCAGCGCCCGCAGGCGGAGCTACCTCGCTGGCGGCCGCCCCTGCGGGGTTTTTGCCAGTGGGAGCAGCGGCCACAAGCGCCGCTGCCCTGCGGTGCCTCAGCCCTCGCTGCTGCCGCGCGGCGCCTCTGCCCGCGGGCTCAGCGGCCGCAGGCGCCTCTACCCGCGGGCTGCCAACCCCGCCGGCCGCAAGCCTGCTGCAAGCAGACCGCCGGCCGGCTGCTGCAGGCACAGCGCTTGCGCATGCGCCGGCGCTGTGCTGCCTGGCTGCGGCTGCGGCTGCCGCTGCAGGTGGCTGCAGGCATGCAGATCGAGGGCAGCAACTGTTACTGCCCTTCCTTGTTTTTGCGTCAACGATTTTGACGTCAACCTAAACACAATACACGTAGTTCAAAACCAATCATTCGCACGAACAACCTGGCTCTAATACCACTGTTGGGAAATCATTGGGGGGCGACATCATATGCGCAGCGGAAGAACAAGAAAACAAAATCCCCGATTCCCAAAAAGATGTTCGTCGTCGTGGAAAGATTGGTGCGCAAAAAATCCGCAAAACACAAAGCTGCGTATAGAGATTGTGTTACCTAGGGAGATCGTATATCCCTGTTTCCTTGCAGATCCTTAGGAGAGGGTGAAGGAGGTCAAGCGTCCTCCTCTCTAGCGGTGATCCACACAGCAGGGTTGCAACGACCCTCCTCAAAACTCCAGGCCTACTCTGAGGTGGAGAGGGAGAGGAGAATAGGAAAGGCAAGCAAAGACTCTAGCCTATGAGGCTGTGAATCCCTCCTATTTATAGAGATCCCGTGTCAAACCCTAATGGATCCTTCCCTAGTGGGTATTGGATCTGCATCCAATAAGACAAGGGCTCCGTCGGATATCTCATATCCGAACCTCTACTCATCGCAATGCCTACCATATGTGTGTGACCCTCTAGGCCCAATATTGAGCTGGCCGTGAGTCATACCTGTCAGAACTCCTTCTAACTCAGTGAATTATTATCTCTGTAATAATTCACTTGACTCATCGACTACGGACGTACTAGGCCACTGCGCCGTAGTCCCCAGACGATACAGGGGAATCCAATCCATTGGACCTGTCTGTCCTCAGTTACCATGTACCTATAGTCCCTCATCCATCTAATATCCCAGAGACCGTATATCGAGCATGGTGCTGTCAGACCCATACGGTTTCTACTCGAGTCTCGCTCTAATCGGATTCTCCCGGAGAACTCTTTCTCTCTCAACCCGAATGACCCTGGCCAGGGATTTGTCTGAGCAAGAACACATGGGATATTCCTCTCATGACGCCGAGAGTGGATGATCCTCTGTCGACACTCAATAGCCCTCGTAAGGTCGACTACCACTCCCAATGACCAGCTGTACTAGATCTGGGACAGCCAAACCTATAAGTCTGGTATCAAAGAGTGGAGCACTCATACAGGACATCCTTGGTGTCTCAAGTCTAAGGACCAGATACACCACTAGGACTACGGAATCGCTGTCTGACAATAAGGCATCATCAACCATCCAGCATTCCGTAAGCGGATCAATCAGTGAACTCATTCTCCAATGAGCACCTGTACTGTATCCCTAGTGTCCCTACACGAGCAGCTATGAGACCAGCTGCATCCATCATATGGACGGGTATACAGCACACCAGTCTATCCGGTTATCATGATGTCCCTCTCGAGTAACCTATGACCGGGATTATTTAGGATATGTGTTTAAAGGTGAATCGATCTCATTGTCGTGATCTCATCACGATCCGATTCTCATTGCACAAATCCAAGGACATCACAATATATATATGCATTTATGCAATAGTTATAAAGTGATATACGCCAAAATATAATAAGCAAAAAGATTCTGTATCAAGTCACACGTGCCATCACTCACGTGATTGGCTTGCTGGGCACCTATGACTAGCACCTTCATCATTGAGGCCGATGCATTTGGAGTCAGAATTGGAGTCATTCTCATGAAAATTGTTGACCACTTACATACACCAGCAAGGTGTTATCTCTCTCTTATAAAAAAATATCAATATATGATAAGGAGATGCTCGTCATTGTGCATGTAGTAACAAGGTGGAGACCCTACCTGATCGGCCGGTGATTTCAAATTAAAACCGACCATAAAGGTCTCAAGTAATTTTTGAAGTAGAAGATATCATCCCCTAAGTAGCAAAAAAGGGTAACCAAACTTCTAAGATTTGATTATAAAATTATTTATAAAAAAGGGAAAGAAAATGTTGTTGTAGATGCACTCTCACGGCTACCTGAGCAAGCCAAAATTTCAGCCATCTCCCATCCTACCACTGACTTCCTCAAGGATATTAGGGAGGAATAGAAGAAGGATCCAGAGATTAGCAACATCATAAAAAAATTGAAGGAGGATCTAAGCGCAATAGCCCACTACACTTGGGATTCAAGGGATCTACGCTATAAAGGTCGCATTATGCTTATACTCGACTTCCCTTACATCAAAATTATCCTGCATGAAATGCACTCTATGCCTTCAGCAGGGTACTCTGGATTTCTGAGAACCCAAAAATCCATATATGTCAAAAAAAAAAGGGTGAAAAAAAATATTTCTGAATATGTGGCACAATGCGATATATGTCAATAGCAAAAGGGTGAAACAGTGGCGAGTCCAAGGAAGCTACAACCACTACCCATATCGGACTCGGGGTGGACTAACATCTCCATGGACTTCAACGAAGAGCTGCCACCTTCCAAAGGTAAAAGCACAATCCTCATGGTTGTTGATCGACTTATGAAATATGCTCATTTTTGTGCTATGTGAAATCCCTACACTGCTGCTATTATTGCTCAGATTTTCATAGAATTGTTACACTGCATGAGATGCCAAGGTCCATCATAAGTGATCGTGACAGGATCTTCACCAGTAAATTTTGGACTAAGTTATTTCAGTTACAGGGCACCAAACTCAAGATGAGCATAGCATATCATCCACAAATTGATGGTTAAACAAAGGTGGTGAACAGGTGTTTAGAGACATACCTTCGGTGTTTCGCTAGTAACCGGCCAAAAGAGTGGACGAAATGGCTTCCCTGGGCCGAATGGTGGGATGATACTACATATCATTTATCTTAAAATGTACCCTACATGAAGCACTATATGGTCGGCCAACCCTTATAATTCCAAAGTATGTAATTGGCTCGGCCAAGGTAGATCAGGTTGACTAAGATTTAATTGTCAGGGACAAACTCCTATAGTTGCTAAAGGATAATCTCTCTTCTGCTCAAGCCAGAATGAAGCAACAAGCCGACACGAGATGAAGTAAAAGATAATTTTCAGTAGGAGATTAGGTTTATCTTCGCCTATAGTCATACAAGCAACTCTCCATCAACACACTAGCCTCCATGAAGCTATCCCTATATTTTTATTGGTCTTATCACATCACAGAGCGTATTTGAGCCATGGCGTACAAACTTAAATTGTTTAAGAATGTCAAAATTCACCTTGTCTTCCACGTGTCATGCTTGAAGTCCAAGTTGGAAGAACACGAGTCACCCCAGATCCGACTGCCCAACACCACTGATGATGGAGATATTCAAGACCAACCATAAGCCATCCTTGACCGTAGAATCGTGATGCATCGCCGACGTCCCTCTATTGAAGTACTAGTGCATTGGAATAATTTACCACTTGAAGATGCCACATGGGAATCATATGAAGAGCTAAAGACCCGGTTCCCTGAGTTCATGGAACCTCAGCCTTAAGGACAAAGCTGATTTGGAGAGGGTGGACTTGATAGGACCCTAGTAGGGTTGGGTCCTACGCAACCAAGAAGCAGCTAATAAAACCTTGTGAGATTATAATAAACCCCACCTAGCCACCTCTATCCTATAAAGAAGAGTGACTAGGATTTATATTTGGGCCTTTGGCCTTCCTAGCCATCGCTCCCTTTTATTGAGCTGGTTGGTTAGGGTTGAAGGCAAAAGGGAAACTCAATTAGGAAGCAGCCCCTAAGGCTAGGGTTTGGAGCCCTATATAAGCATGTAGCCTCCATCTCTTTGAGAATAAGATCTATCTAATATTGCAGCCATTTGACCGACTTTTAAGAGGGTAGAACCCCTATAGCGTTCCAAAGGTTGATCCCCCTCAAAGATCAATCTACATAGAATTCCTCTAAGGTTCTATCAGTAGGGCAGCCCCAAATCTTAACAACCTTAAAATCAGGCTTATTCTCTTTCTATATCTCATATAGTGTAGACACTATCGACTTAGTTGAAATTTTATTCAAAAGGTAAGTTGTGGTCTCTAGGGTGTATCCCTAGAATGAGATGGGTAGGTCTACGAAGCTCATCATAGACCGCATCATTCTAATAGTATGTGATTCCTCCTTTCGGATACACCATTAAGCTGGGGTATATAAGGAGGTGTCCACTAGGATAGAATCTCATGGTCCTTTAGGAACTAGGTGAACTCTATACTCAAGTACTCACCTCCTCGATCTGATCGAAGAGTCTTGATACTCTTTCCAGTCTGGTTCTCCACTTCATTCTTATACTCTTTGAATTTCTTAAAGGCCTTGAACTTGTACTTCATCAAGTACACATGTCTATACCTTGAGAAATCATTAGTACAAGTAATAAAGTAGGAGTAATCACCTATGACATAAGTTGACATGGGACCACATACATCACTATGTATAAGTTTCAATAGCTCAGTGGCTCTCTCTCTAGTTCCACTAAATGGAGAGTTAATTAGTTTTTCACGAAAGCAAAGCTCGCAAGTTATATATAACTCATAGTCGAATGGATCTAGATATCCATCATTTAGCAACTTTTGAACCCTTCCCTCATGGATGTGACTTAGTATACAATGCCACAAGTATGCACTGTTCACCTCATCTCATTTCCTCTTGAATACACTTATATTCATGATATGTGGAACAGTGTCTAGCATAAACAAATTATTATGTAATGTTTCTCTCGTAATGATCTCATCATCTAATAATATTGAATAACTATTGTTCTAAAAAATTAATTTATATCCACTAATTGTCAAACATGAAATGGAAATAATATTTTTGATAATAGAAGGAATAAAATAACATACGTCTAATGTAATAATAGCTCCACCAAACAGATGTTGGATAACCTCGCCAACAGCTACTATAGCAACTTTTGCTCCATTGCCTATCTTAAGGTTCATCTTACCTCTTGTCAATCTCCTAGGTCTTGCTAGAACCTACAATAAATTATAAATATGATAAGCACTACCGGTATCCAATACCCATGTATTATCATAAGAGTCTAACAAATTAAAACTAATCATGAATGTACTTAAAGCTTCTCCAAGCTTTTGTTTGCCCTCTCTGTAAGGTAGTCTTTATTGTTCCTCTTCTAGTGCCCATCTTTGTTGTAGTGGAAGCATTGGCCTTTGTTCTTTATCGAGTTCTTCTTATTAACCTTTACTTTACCCAGTCTGCCATTGTCTTTGCCTTTCTTAAGGGACTTTTCTGCCTTCATTTTTTTTCTGGTCTCACTAGTATAGAGAACTAGCTTCTCTTTTTTGTTAGTGCTTTTTGTCTCACTCAACATATTGAGGAGCTCAGGGAGAGTCGCTTCACGTTTATTTATATTAAAATTCATTATAAATTATGAAAAGGAATCTAGTAGGGACTGAAGCACAAGATCCACACACGTGTTATCCTCTAGGACCATTCCTAGACCTATGAGTTTCTCAATCCACTCAATCATCTTTAGGACATGGTTCTAAATCGGTGTCTCCTCAATCATCCTAGCGTGGAAGAGGCTCTTTGAGATCTCATATTGCTGAGTTCTTCCCTATTCCTTAAACAGTTTGTAGACATGTAGGAGAATGGATCTAGTATCCATCTTTTAATGTTGCATTTGTAACTCATGAGTCATGGAGTCCAACATGTAACATTGCGAGAAAGAGTGGAGTCATCTATATACTTCACGTAGCGAGTGATCTCATCCTCGCTTGCCCCTTCCTCGAGCATAGGCATCACTGTATCAAGGACGTACACAATTTTCTCCATCGTGAAAATAATTCTCAAGTTGCGAAGCCAATCCATATAATTCAAACCAGTAAGGCAGTTGACATCAAGTATGTCGCATAAGGGATTTGAAAGTAATATTTTATAAAAATAAACATATAGCAGAAATAAATAACATGCAAAATTTATAAAAATAAAAAAAATCAAGATATAGTCTTCTATCTTAATCTACTCCCACTATTTTCTCGTGAAACACACAACTCCCTCCGGTATGTGAATCGAAAATCTTCGACGGATCTCTTGTGGGGATCAGGATCTAATCGGTATCTTAATATAACATCAAGGGACTCGACCAATCATGCTAAGCCCGTAAAGGTAGGAAACTCTTGCCAATAACAACTTCTTGTGACTCTTATCCTATTCAGCCTCCGAAACACCATAGCCTCGAGAGACTCGACTAACCATGATGTTCGGTTAAGTCAACACCATCGTTATAAGATGATTCTGATTCAATGATATACCCTCGAGGGATTGGACCGAGCATACCATATCTTCAGGTCACCGGTGACATATTTATGCTGTAGGCAAGATAGTGAATTGCGATATAGGTAAGCCTTGAGGGACTCGATTAACTTAACCTACGTCGGGGATTGATCCCTACCTATAATAATGGAAGGCCACATGGGTCAATCTAATTACCTCATGTTTACCTCATGTGTCACACATATACATATTTAATATACATCTACATCACATGCAAATATATATACATATATAGTATGTGTATAAGTAATCACACATCACATGGGCAATCACACTAGATGATCATGAACTACATCCTAATGTGATCAGGCCCGAGCCAATGGGCCAAATCACTCCAATCAAAATCTATATGTGTAGCAACGCATCTCCATGCCCTATGATCGTCCATCTCATCCTCGTCGGTTCCAGCGGCATCTCAATGCATCTCTATACGTCGTGATCATCCGTCTCAACCTTATGGATCCCACTATCGCTTTCACTCTCCCGTTACGCCTCCCTGATGTGATTACAAGTTAATCATAGGCACACAAGTCCGACAATAAATGAGAAAAAAATAGAGACTCATAAACCTCAATAATAATAATAATAATAATAATAATAACATCACATGTACACATATCGCATAGTCCATGATCATCCGTCCGCATCAAACATCACATGTACACATCATTATCATGTAAGACTACTAGATAATAATAATAATTAATTAAACTTTTTAATTAACTACTATTTTTTAAATTAGGGACAGGGAATTTTTTGAATTGTGAAGGACATTTTGTTAATATGAATAGAAAGGATAGGACTTAAAATTTCTAAAATCCTAAGGAATAAAATTTTCTTTTTCCAAAAAAAAAAAATCATAAATCACTTCTCCTTCTCCCGTATTGTGTTGCGGCCACCGCCACCCTACCGGCGGTGGCCTTTGTGGGGAGGGCGGGGCGCGTAGCCCTTGCCCGCGAGCGCTTCTACCAGCAGGTGGCATTGCCCCTACGGCTGCAGTGCCCATAGGCAGTAGCCCACGGGCGGCTCACCCATGGGTCTTGTGCTCGTGGGTGTTGTACTTATAAGCAGCGCTTGTTGGCACCGTCACTTGCGCTACAAGCACAGTGCCTATGCACAGGCAGCTCTGCTTACGGGTGACCGTGCCACCTGCCTGCTAGCGCTGCCCTTGTGGCTACCTGCTTACGACCCATAGGTTGCCAACCGCCTATGAGAGCAGCAATAGTTGCTACCCTCCCTTGTCTTTTGCGTCAAAAATTTTAACGTCAAAAGTTTTTCTAAAACACAACACACAGAGTTCAAAACCAATCTTTCGCACAAATAACCTAGCTTTGATACCACTATAGGGAATTCTGGGGCGACATCACATGCATAGCGGAAGAATATAAAATAAAATTTTCAGATATCCGAAAAGAGTGTTCATCATCTGCGGGAGATTATGTTACCTAGGGAGATCGTATATCTCTAAATCTCTGTAGATCTATAGGTGAGGATGAAGGAGGTCAAGTGTCCTCCTCTCAAGTGGTGATCCACACAATAGGGCTGCGATGACGCTTCTCAAATTGTTGTCCAAATCTCCACACCTGCTATCTAAGGAGGAGAAAGGGGAGAGGAGAATAGGAGGTGACAACCAAGAAGCCTCAGCCTATAGGCCTTTGGTTCCCTTATATTTATATAGTCTTGTCAACTTAACCCTAATGAGTCCTGCCCTATTAGGTATTGAATCTCTATCCAACTACCCAAACCATTTAGATTAGTGGATCTCTATCCAATAATCTCTCATTTGCTCTTATTGGATCTCATCCATAGGATCCAATAATTTAGGGGCTTATTGGATATCCAATAAGATAGGGGCTCCGACGGATATCTCATATCCGAACCTCTACTCATCGCAATGTCTACTCTATGTGTATGACCCTCTAGGTCCAATATCGAGCTGGTCATGAGTCATACTTATCAAAACTTCTTTTGGCTTAGTGAATTATTATCTTCATAATAATTCACTTAATTAATCGAATGCGGACGTACTACATGGGAATCCAATCCTTTTGACCTATCTATTCTCAGTTATTGTATACCTATAGTCCCTTATCTATCTAATACTCCAGAGATCGTATATCGACCATCGTGTTGTTAGGCCTATATAGTTTCTCCTTGAGTCTCGCTCTAATCGGATTCTCTAATAGAACTCTTTCTCTTTCAATCTGAATGACCTTGGCTAAGGATTTTTCTAAGCAAGAACATATAAGATATTTCTCTCATGACATTAAGAGCTGATGGTCCTCTATCGACACTCAATAGCCCTCGTAAGGTTGACTGCTACTCCCGATGATCGATTATACTAGATCCGGAACTTTGAAACATATAAGTCCAGTATTAAAGAATGGAGTACTCATATAGGACATACTTTGTGTTTCAAATCTAAGGACCAGGTACACCACTAGGATAACAGAATTATTATTTGATAATAAGGCATCATCAACCATCAAGCATTTCTTGAGCGGATCAATCAGTGAACTCATTCTCCAATGAGCACCTACATTATAGCCCTAGTGTCCCCATACGAGTAGCTATGAGACCAGCTACCTCCCTTATATGGACAGGTATACAACACTCTAGTATGTCCGGTTATCTCGAGATCCCTCTCGAGTACCTATGACCAGGATTATTTATGATCTATATTTAAAGGTGAATTGGTCTTATTATCATGATCTCATCAAGATCCGATTCCCTTTGCACAAATCCATGGACATCACATTATATATGCATATATGCAATAAGCAACATAAAATGATAAAATATCAAATAATATAATAAACAAAAAGAATACATATCATGTCATACATGTTATCACTCACGTGATTGGCTTGTAGGGCACATATAACTAGTATGATGAGCATCTATATACTTCCATTCATTAGGTAAGGGTTCTTTGGAAGTAGATGTATCCAAGTTACTTGGGAGAGGAGAATTTTTATTCAAATTTAAAGTATCAAAATTAAAATCATCATAAAATTATTTTTCTTAAATTTGGGAAACTTATTAAAAACAACATGGATTCCTCAATAACTAAAGTTCTTTAAAGACATGGTAAGCTTTAGAAATAGAGGAATATCTAAGAAATATATCTTTATCGAATTTTGTATCAAATTTTTTTAAGGCATCTTTTTTATTTAAAATAAAATATTTACAACCAAAAACTTTAAAATATGAAATATTTAGTCTTTTATTATTCCACAATTCATAAGGAGTTTTAGAAAATAGTGATCTTACGAGAACCTTATTCATGACATAACATGTAGTATTAACAGCTTTGGCCCAAAAGTATTTAGGTAGGCTATGTTCATTAAGTATGGTTCTTGCCATCTCTTAAAAACTCTTATTTTTTCTCTCAACAACTCTATTTTGTTATGGATTTTTTGGAGTAGAGAAATTATAGTTATACTCATTTAACTCATAAAAATCTTAAAAATCATGGTTTCTAAATTCACCACAATGATCACTACGAATATAAGAAATTATAAAACTCTTTTCATTTTGAACTAGTTTATAAAATTTTAAAAAATATTTAAAGCAATAACTTTTATGTGCTAAGAAGTATGTCAAGTATATCTAATATAATCATTAACAATCACAAAAGCGTATTTACTATGTTCTTGACTTATGATATCAATTGGTCCAAATAAATCCGAATTAATTGTAGTGGTTTTGAGGTACTTACTTGATTTTTAGACTTAAAGCTACTCTTTATTTGTTTACCTAGTTGGCATGCATCACAAACTTTATCTTTGACAAATTTAATTTTAGGCATACTTCTTACAAGTTTTTTGGTTGTAATTTATGAAATTAGTTTCATACTTGCATGACCTATTTTTTTATGCCAAAGCCATGCATTATATTTTAAAACCAAAAAGTAAGTTTCATCACAAAAATCATCAAGATCAATAGTGTACCACATTGCTAGTTCTTAAGATAAACATAGATCTATTTTTGTATGGTATTTCTCTAATGTAAGCATTAGATTCAAATTTGATGTTATAACCCTTACCACACAATTGACTAATGCTAAGTAGATTTTATTTTAAACCATCTACTAACAAAACATCTTCAATCAAAAGGTTTGACTTATTACCTATATTTTTTTCTTTGTTGTTGTCTCCGAAGGTAATATATCCTTCGTCTTAGCTAGTGAGATTAGAGAAATATGTTGGATCTCCAATCATGTGCCTTGAGCATCCACTATTAAGATACTATCTCTTGCTCCTAGCTTTTGATTGTAGATAAATCTACAAGAAAATGGGGTTTGTTTTAGGTACCCATTTAACTTTAGGTTCCTCATAAAAAGATCTATCTATTGGTATTAAGTTATTTATACTTCCTTTAGGAACCTAAACTAATTTTTGTTAGCTATATTTTTTAAATAAATATTTATAGGCATAATGACCATATCTACCACAAAAATTAGTGTTACTCATAAAGCTGATTCTTTCCTTTCTACGAACATGACCCTTATTGGCAAGAATCATGTTTAATGATTTGTTACAAATTTTAAATTTTTCTAAAGTTTGTTGTAATACTATATTTCTTTCTTAAGTGAATCTAACTCTTCACACTTAATGCAATGAGTTAACAAACATTTATCATACTCACTTTTCAATTTATTAAATAGAGTTAGGTGCATGATCCTTTTTTAATAATTTATATTTTTTACTAACTATTTTAAGCTCATTATATAAATTATGAAATGCATCAAGTAATTCATGATAAAGTAAAAAGGATTCGTTGGAGTCACATATCTCGAGAGTCATTAAGGCATAGTTTGTCACTTTATCTTCATTGGTTTGCACCTCGTTTTTAAATGCACTCGATTCATCCCAAGTTATCTTGAATGCTTTCTTTTTCTTTGATAGCTTCTTCTTTTTCTTTTGATGGCATTCACTTTTGAAGTGCCCTGGCTTCTTGCATTCGTAGCAGATGATTATGTCCTTTCTGAGTTTATTTTTTTTCTTTATATCTTGTTTTATAATATTTATTTTGTTTCTCTTTATGAATTTTTTAAAATTTCTTGTTAGGAGTGTCAAGTCCTCATCATTACTTGAGCTTTCGCTCAAGTAGTTTTCTTTAGTTCTCAATGTAATATCCTTCTTGTTCTTTGGAAAGTTATTATCATATTTGTCATGTGCTATACAAGTCATTTCATAAGTCACTAATGACCATATAAGTTTTCAAGAGGAAAGTTATTAAAGTCCTTTGCTTCTTGGATTATTGTCACTTTTGGATCCCAACTTTCTAAAAGAGATCTTATAATTTTATTAACAAGTTCAAAATTAAAAAATATTTTATTAAGTGCTTTCAAACCATTGACAACATTCGTAAAATGGGTGTACATATCACCGGTGATTTCGCTTGGTTTCATTCGAAACAATTCAAAACTATATATCAAAAGATTGATTTTAGACTTTTTAACTCTACTTTTGCCTTCATGTATAACTTCGAGTGTGTGTCAAATATCATATGTAGTTTCACATATAGAAATATAATTCAACTCATTTGTCTAAAGTGTAAAATAAAGTATTTATAGCTTTCACATTTAAAGAAAATAATTTTTTTTCTACATCATTTTATTCATTCAAAGTCCATAGAAATAAAAAAAATCATCATTCTTATTTTCCAGTTCGTGTAGTCTATCCCATTGAACATAGAAGGACAAGTGATAAAGTGACCCTCTAGATTGTCAATAAAAGTCATTTAATCTTTCTTGGGTGTTAAACCAATCAAGACAAACTTAGTTCTGATACCAACTGTTAGAACTATATCAACACTAAGAGAGAGGGGGCGGGTTAAATTAGTGCTTTCATAAAAATTACATTGATTTGAAAACTCATTCGATGAAACCATATCGGAAATACATTTAAATGTAAAGAGTAAGTGAGAGTAGTAGACAATCAAATCAATAAGTAATGGCAATGAAAAGCAAAAAGAAAATACACACTGAATTTATAGTGGTTCGATCATCATGACCTATGTCCACTCTTGATTCCTCTTTCGTCGAGGCTACTTGCGTTCACTAACGATCTTCTTTCAATGGACGAAGATGAACTACCCTCTTTATAACTCTTTCTCCATTTCACAGATTTATGATAGAACCTTTACAAGTCTCACACCTTCCTTAGAATGACTCTAAACTTTTAAAGAGGAGAAGAATACTCAAAACTTTTCAAGCTTTTACAACTCAGAATGATAAGCTTTTTTGTTTAGTTTCCTTACTTTATCAAGTAGGAAAGAGTAGGGTATTTATAGGCCCAAATGGTTTCAAAAATGGAGCAAAAAGAAGTCTTATCCTGGGTTTCAAGGGTACTAGAGGTACTACCACTAGTATTGGCTAGTACCATCGCCTATAGCCTTGACAACTAGTGGCACTACCACCTAGTCTCGGCGATACTATCACCTGACACATGGGAGACCATGGATACTAGTAGTACTACTGCTAGTCTGGGTAGTACCACCACTTGACACTAGTGGTACTACCGTCGGGTCTTCCAGAAAATGTACACTCTGTATGTTCCAACTCATAAGTAGTTCCACTGCCTGGTCTGGCGGTGCCACCATCTGACCTAACTTTAGGTCATTGAATGGGCCTACCAATGGACCCAACTTAATCCTATTTTAGGCCTAATGGGCCTCTAATTGAGTTAGTAGGATTACATCCAAAACTAACTCAATTTAAGACCTAACTATAATAATTAAGACCTAAACAATTACAAGACAAGAAATCTAAGTTGTTTGGCATGTCATTAGTTCATCCGAACTCCCAGCGAACTTTCAGCATATCGTTCGAATCTTTAACGTATTGCCTGATCTATCGGCATGTTAACTCTCGCAACATCTGATCTTGGCACAATGTCCGATGCTTGATCTTTGACTTCAGCCCAACGTCTGATTTTTCTGCTTTAATTGTTTTATCTTTTCATGATCAAAGTTAGTCCTACATCACTTTTCTCAAATCACAAATTAGATTACAAACTTCATCAATTGATTTCATCATCAAAATCAAGAATTTAACATGAAAAAAATTCTCATAGAACCAAGATTTCATCTTCTCCCAAGATGAAATCTTTATCTTCTCTTTCCAAAGGCACATCTCTTATACCTTGTCCCACCATATTAGAACATAACGTTGAAGCCTTATAGCAATTAATTTTACTTTTTGGTCTTTAGCTATTTCCCTAGACTAAGAATTTCTCAATGGTATTAAGCCAATCAAGAAGCTCTTCATATTGAGGTTGACCATAGAACTCAGACAAGTCAATTTTGATGTTGTTATTTGCACAAAAAAAACCTCTCCATAGATTAGCCTCTTACATATTCTTTGGATGCAAACGGATTCATGTCTTCGAATTCATCACTTATATAACCATAACTTGAGCCTCTAGAGTCATGGGTTTCTTGATATATGAGGCACATAGTAAACTTTTCAACTTGTCAATTTAGTGCTTCAATTTTTGTATCTCTTTTTTCTCTATCTTGTTGCATCATTCTTTTCTACAAAGTACTCCAAGAACATAGTAAGACTTCGATATTAAATAATATAAAATAAGAAGAAAAAAAAAGAGGAGGAGAAAAAGAAGTGAAATATAAGAGAAATAAAAAGATAACTTTATCTTTAAGAGATAACTAAGAGATAGTAACTCAAAATATAAAAGTTTAGGTTTTAAAACCAAGAATATCCTATCAAACTTTCTTCCTTCTCCTTTTATATATCTATTGTATATTGAATCCCTCAATTACCTAATTAATGAGTCATAATTTACTAAAAGTCAAGCATAAATTATAATATATATATTAAATTCATATTGTATTATATCTTGATGATTTTAATTTTTTTATAATTATCTCAACATAGGAACCATAAAGTAAAGTGATCTATTTTAGTTAATAGCTCAAGAATATCATTTCGTTTAACATCCTTACCGGTGAGTTAGCACGGTTTAACATCCTTACTGGTGAGTCAGCACGATTGGTTCGTTGACGAAGGTGTAAGCCCGGGTGCCATTTCCTGGCCGACATAGGAGACTTGGCAATGTGAGACCACATAGATGACCTGATCGGAAGTGGTCTTGTCTATGCGGACTTGGTTCAGGATAATCGAGCAAGCAATTTGGGGTCTTCCTCGCTACAAGGTTCCCTTTCGAGGCCAAGTTATTTGGGTGTCCTCGAGAGATGGTTTGTCTCATGGTTGTGTGGTTACATCCTAACAACGGGGCGCATCCTGACCTCTGATGATCTTATATGACAAACCGGCATCGGGGGTTGCCTAGCGTGGCCCCTTGATGCTTAAGTCAACGAAGGAAAAAATAATAGTGTAAGTTATATGACTGAGTTCGTGTGTAGAAAACCCCACCCCCCTTAGCATGAGCTTATGGGTTCTTTTTTATACCTGATCTCTAGACCTTCTTACTGACTAATCTGGGAGAAGATTAGATGAATTACCTAATCATTCTCCGATCTTGATAATATAGAGTGATTATCGGGACGCACTACGATACCATTTTGGGGCTAGTGACCTAAAGCCCTGCTTGGGTATCAGTCTTGGTGGCAGGTGAACTGACATGGTATCACGGACTTATCTAGTTTTGCCTAAGTTGTGTGACACCCTTATGTGTTCGTCCACAAAGGTCAGTCTCCCCAAAGCCTCCCATAGTCCCTTAGGACCCACAAAAGAGAAAATGCCTCACTCGGGATCCACAAGCAAACATTTCCGAAAAAACTTAATAAACAATGCAAATTACAAACAGACTTTACAAGCTCTGAACATTTGCACAACAAAGGGTCAAAATGGTCTACTATAGGCCGAAAATCTCTCACAAGTATCCACATGACATAACCTTTATTTACAAGCCTAAAGTGACCACTAAACCCAACTAAAATGGGACTATTAAGCCTTCGGCCGTCCCTCTACATGTTGTGCAAAGCATGAACATACCAAATGATATGGACATGCATAAGCATTACATCAAACATTAGGTTTAAAAGTTTGTCAGTGACATTCTCCCCCACTTATCCCTTCGACATCCTCGTCGAAGCCTTTGCCGATACTATAACTCCTCGTCTTTGTTGAGTCTTCAATCTTTTGCTCCAGCTGCAATGAGACTCTTGGCTCTCAGCTGCTCTCTGCTGTTGTTTTTGAGTAGTCGAACATTTGATCCACTATGCTGCTTAAACTCGCCAATGACTTTGACTCTAGTGTGGGGTTACCTGAGTTGTGTTGATCCTTGTTGATTCTTGCGGATCCTCTAGATGAAGGAAAAGACCACCCTTACTATGCGCTAGTCTCTCAAATGCCTTATGCTACTTGAACTAGATGGATGCTTGTTGGAGTTTTAACGAGCATCGCCTCGCAAACTTCTGAAGTTTTGGGTCTTTCCTCCATAAAATTTGCCCATTGACTCTTCTTTCACTTAGTTGTCACTTCCAAGTAGATTCGCATCATTTCCGCTTTCGATTGGCATTTCGTTGGGAAATGAAGCGGACAATCTACTCTCAGTAGCACTGATCACTGTTGGCGAGGATTTGATAACTATTATCTTCTATTATCCTCGAAGGGTCTTTGAACCTGTGCAGAGCTCCTCTACTGGATAGATAAGAGAATTGGGGTACTCGGTTTCACCCATTCTCTTAAGAGTTGAGAAGGCAAAGGTTACTTGACTTCGTCCATCTCCTCGAGGTTGTACTCCATGCATCAAGCTGGTTACTAGTCTTCGCTTTCTCTTTGCTTACATTTCTGAAGCACTTGAAGTGTTTGCACTCCTTGCATTGAGTTCGCTACTGTGATTCACGTTCTTAATGTCATCGAACTTCTGGAATGCAGGAAGTTTTCACCCCAACTTAGAGTAAGTCTCTAATAGTTTTGGTCACCTTTGGGATTGTACCGTCTTTTCCATCAACCCGGCTGCCTGCTAGTCATAAGTGCCCAGCAAGCCAATCACGTGAGTGATGGCACGTGTGACTTGATACAGAATCTTTTTGCTTATTATATTTTTGGCGTATATCACTTTATAACTATTGCATAAATGCATATGTATAGTGATGTCCTTGGATTTGTGCAATGGGAATCGGATCGTGATGAGATCACGATAATGAGATCGATTCACCTTTAAACACATATCCTAAATAATCCCGGTCATAGGTTACTCGAGAGGGACATCGTGATAACCGGATAGACTGGTGTGCTGTATACCCGTCCATATGATGGATGCAGCTGGTCTCATAGCTGCTCGTGTAGGGACACTAGGGATACAGTACAGGTGCTCATTGGAGAATGAGTTCACTGATTGATCCGCTTACGGAATGCTGGATGGTTGATGATGCCTTATTGTCAGACAACGATTCCGTAGTCCTAGTGGTGTATCTGGTTCTTAGACTTGAGACACCAAGGATGTCCTGTATGAGTGCTCCACTCTTTGATACCAGACTTATAGGTTTGGCTGTTCCCAGATCTAGTACAGCTGGTCATTGGGAGTGGTAGTCGACCTTACGAGGGCTATTGAGTGTCGATAGAGGATCATCCACTCTCGGTATCATGAGAGGAATATCCCATGTGTTCTTGCTCAGACAAATCCCTGGCCAGGGTCATTCGGGTTGAGAGAGAAAGAGTTCTCCGGGAGAATCCGATTAGAGCGAGACTCAAGTAGAAACCGTATGGGTCTGACAGCACCATGCTCGATATACGGTCTCTGGGATATTAGATGGATGAGGGACTATAGGTACATGGTAACTGAGGACAGACAGGTCCAATGGATTGGATTCCCCTGTATCGTCTGGGGACTACGGCGTAGTGGCCTAGTACTTCCGTAGTCGATGAGTCGAGTGAATTATTACAGAGATAATAATTCACTTAGTTAGAAGGAGTTCTGACAGGTATGACTCACGGCCAGCTCGATATTGGGCCTAGAGGGTCACACACATATGGTAGGCATTGCGATGAGTAGAGGTTCGGATATGAGATATCCGACGGAGCCCTTGTCTTATTGGATGCAGATCCAATACCCACTAGGGAAAAGGACCCATTAGGGTTTTGACACGGGATCTCTATAAATAGGAGGGATTCACAGCCTCATAGGCTAGAGTCTTTGCTTGCCCTTCCTATTCTCCTCTCCCTCTCCACCTCAGAGTAGGCCTGGAGTTTTGAGGAGCGTCGTCACAACCCTACTGTGTGGATCACCGCTAGAGAGGAGGACGCTTGACCTCCTTCACCCTCTCCTGAGGATCTGCAAGGAAACAGGGATATACGATCTCCCTAGGTAACACAATCTCTATACGCAGTTTTGTGTTTTGCGGATTTTGCGCACCAATCTTCGCACGACGACGAACATCTTTTTGGGAATCGGGGATTTTTGTTTTCTTGTTCTTCCGCTGCGCATATGATGTCGCCCCCCCATGATTTCCCAACAGTGGTATCAGAGCCAGGTTGTTCGTGCGAATGATTGGTTTTTGAACTGCGTGTGTTGTGTTTAGGAAGAATATTGACGTCAAAATCGTTGACGCAAAAGCAAGGAAGGGCAGCAACAGTTGCTGCCCTCGATCTGCATGCCTGCAGCCAGCCGCAGCCGCAGCCAGGCAGCACAGCGCCGGCGCATGCGCAAGCGCTGTGCCTGCAGTAGCCGGCCGGCGATCAGCTTGCAGCAGGCTTGCGGCCGGCGGGGCTGGGAGCCCGCTCGGTAGAAGCGCCTGCGGCCACTGAGCCCGCGGGCAGAGGCGCCGCGGGGTAGCAGCGCGGGCTGAGGCACCGCAGGGCAGCGGCGCTTGTGGCCGCTGCTCCCACGGGCAAAAACCCCGCAGGGGCGGCCGCCAGCGAGACAGCACCACCTGCGGGCGCTGACTCGCGGGCAGAACCGCCCGCGAAGGCGGCGGCGCCTACGGGGGCGCCCACCTGCAGCGGCCTCGCCCTCGCCGCACAGGCCGCCGCCAGCAGGGTGGCGGCGGCGGCGGCGCAGCAGCGAAAAGGGGAAAGGGTATTAGGGTTTTCTGTGCAAAAGACAGTTTTGCCCCTCGGAATTTGAGAAATTCTAGTTTCTGTCTTTTGTCCAAATTACGAAAATACCCTTAGGAATTGAGAAATTCCCTATATATCCCTGATTTCAGAAAATATTAATTAATTAAAAGGTTTAGTTGATTATTATTTTTATTATCTAGTAGTCCTACATAATGACGATTATTTATACATGTGATGTATGATGAGTGGACGGATGATCATGGACCGTGTGATGTGTGTACTTGTGATTATTATTATTGAGGTCTGCGAACCTCCATTATATTTCTCGTTTATTGTCGGGCCTGCGTGCCTATGATTAAGTTGTAATCACATGAGGAGGCCTAGCGGGAGCGTGGATGCGACAACGGGACCCACGAGACGGATGATCGTGTTGCATGGAGATGCATCAAGATGTCGACGAAACCGACGAGGACGAGATGGACGATCACAGGGCATGGAGATGCACCGTTGCACACATAGATCTTGATGTGAGTGATTAGGCCTACTGGCTCGGGCCTAATCATATTAGGTTGTGGTCCATGATCATCTGGTGTGATTGCTTATACACATACTAGATATGTATATATATTTGCATGCGATGTAGATATATATTAAATATGTATATGTGTGACATGTCATATTAGGAGACCAAATTATAGAAACATCTCTCGATAATATTAAGTCGGTAAACGTGAGGCAATTAGATTGACCCACGTGGCCTTCCATCGTTATGAGTAGGAACCGAATCCCGGTGTAGGTTGAGTTGGTCGAGTCCCTCAAGACTCACCTATATCGCGATTCGCTATCTTGCTTACGACATAGAGATGTCACCGGTGACCTGAGGGCATGATATGCTTGGTCGAGTCCCTCGAGGGTATATCATCAAATCAGACTCATCTTGTAACGAAGGTGTTGACTTAACCGAGCATCATGGTTGGTCGAGTCCCTCGAGGCCATGGTGATTCGGAGGCCGAACAGGACGGGAATCACAAGGAGTTGTGATCGGCAAGAGTTGTCTACCTTTTAGGCTTAGTGTGATTGGTCGAGTCCCTCGAGGTTACACTAAGACGCTGATTGGATCCTGATCCCCACTAGAAGTCTGCCGGAGACTTCCGTTTCACGTGCTGAGGGTGTCGCGTGACTCGTTAGTAAAATAGTGGGAGCATATTAAGATAGAAGTCCATATCTTGATAGTTTATTTCTTGCAAAATCTGCATGTTATTCATTTTTGCTACATCTTTATTTTCAGAAAATGTCGCTTTCAAATCCCTTACGTGGCATACTTGATGTCAACCGCCTCACTGGTCCAAATTATACGGATTGGCTCCGTAACTTGAGAATTGTTCTCACAGCGGAGAAAATCGTGTACGTCCTTGATACAGTGATGCCTACGCCCGAAGAAGGGGCAAGCGAGGATGAGATCGCTCGCTACGTGAAGTACATTGATGACTCCACTCTTGCTCAGTGCTATATGTTGGGCTCTATGACTCCAGAGTTACAGAGACAACATGAAAAGATGGATGCCAGATCCATTCTCCTACATGTCCGTAAATTGTTTGAGGAACAGGGAAGGACTCAACGATATGAGATATCCAAGAGCCTTTTCCGCGCTAGGATGACTGAGGGGACACCGGTTCAGAACCATGTCCTAAAGATGATTGAGTGGATAGAGAAACTCACAGGTCTAGGAATGGTCCTAGAGGATAACTTGTGTGTGGACATTGTGCTTCAGTCCCTACCAGATTCCTTTTCACAGTTCATAATGAACTTTAATATGAACAAGCTTGAGGTGACTCTCCCAGAGCTCCTCAATATGTTGAGGGAGGCAGAGAGTACTATTAAGAAAGAGAAGCCAGTTCTCTACACTGGTGAGACCAGAAAGAAAAGGAAAGCAGAAAGGTCCCTTAAGAAGGGAAAGGGCAAGGGCAAACAAGGTAAAGCAAAGGTTGCTAAGAAAGACCCAACAAAGGACAAAGGCCAGTGCTTCCACTGTGGTAAAGATGGGCACTGGAAGAGAAACTGCAAAAAGTACCTTGCAGAAAGGGCGAAACAAAAGCTTGATGAAGCTTCAGGTACATTCATGATCGGTCTCCATTTGTCAGACTCTTATGATAACACATGGGTATTAGATACCGGTAGTGCTTATCATATATGTAATTCGTTGCAGGTTCTGGCAAGGCCTAGAAGACTAGAGAGAGGCGAGATGGACCTCAAGATGGGTAATGGAGCAAAAGTTGTTGTTTTAGCTGTTGGCGAGGTCGCCCTACATCTGCCTAGTGGAGCTTTTATTGCATTAGATGCATGTTATTTTGTTCCTTCTATTATCAAAAACATTATCTCCATTTTATGTTTAACAGTTAGTGGATATAAATTTGTTTTTGAGAACAATGGTTGTTCGATATTATTAGATGATAAGATCATCACGAAAGGAACATTGCATAATGGTTTATTTATGTTAGACACCACTCCACATATCATGAATATAAATATGTCCAAAAGGAAACGAGATGAGTTGAACAGTGCATACCTGTGGCATTGTAGGCTAGGTCACATCCATGAAAGAAGGATTCAAAAGTTGCTAAATGATAGATATCTAGATCCATTCGACTATGTGTCATATGCAACTTGTGAGCCTTGCATTCGTGGAAAACTGACCAACTCTCCATTTAGTGGAACTGGAGAGAGAGCCACTGAGTTGTTGGAACTCATACATAGTGATGTATGTGGACCCATGTTAACTCATGCCATTGGAGGTTACTCCTACTTCATTACATTTACTGATGATTTCTCAAGGTATGGATATGTGTACTTAATGAAGTACAAGTCCGAGGCCTTTGAGAAATTCAGAGAGTATAAGAATGAGGTGGAGAACCAGACTGGAAAGAGTATCAAAACTCTTCGATCAGATCGAGGAGGTGAGTACTTAAGTACAGGGTTTACTCACTTCCTCAAGGACCATGGGATATTATCCCAATGGACACCTCCTTATACACCTCAGCTCAATGGTGTCTCTGAAAGGAGAAATCGTACATTATTAGATATGGTACGGTCCATGATGAGTTTCGCTGACCTACCCATCTCATTCTGGGGATATGCCCTAGAAACCGCAGCTTACCTTCTGAACAGAGTTCCAACTAAGTCGGTGGTGTCTACACCATATGAGATATGGAAAGGGAAGAAGCCTGATCTTAAAGTAGTTAAGATTTGGGGCTGCTCTGCCCATGTTAAAAGACACAACCCCGATAAGTTAGAATCAAGGACAGGGCGATGTAAATTTGTGGGATACCCCAAGGAAACTTGTGGGTATTACTTCTATCATCTCGAGGACCAAAAGGTTTTTGTAGCTAAGAGAGCAGTGTTCCTTGAGAAGGAACACATTCTTGACGGAGACAGTGGGAGAATGATAGAATTGAGCGAGGTTGGAGAACCAAGCTCAAGCACCACTCTACAGCCCGAGTCTGTTCAGGTATCTAATACACAAGTTTCAACTTTACGCAGGTCTGATAGAGTATCCCATCCTCCTGAGAGATATGTGGGACATATTAGAGCAGAGGATGTAGAGGATATTGATCCTCAGACCTACGAGGAGGCTATTATGAGTATAGACTCCGGGAAGTGGAAAGAAGCCATGAATTCTGAGATGGATTCTATGTACTCCAATAAGGTTTGGAACCTAGTTGATGCACCCGAAGGTATTGTACCCATCGGTTGCAAGTGGATCTTTAAGAAAAAGATCGGAGTAGATGGAAAGGTAGAGACCTATAAAGCAAGGCTAGTGGCTAAGGGGTATCGTCAAAGGCAAGGTGTTGACTATGACGAAACTTTCTCACCCGTAGCAATGCTAAAATCCATCAGAATTCTATTGGCTATTGCAGCACACTATGATTATGAGATCTGGCAGATGGATGTGAAAACCGCATTCCTCAACGGGAACCTGGAGGAGGAGGTGTATATGATGCAACCTGAGGGATTCGTGTCCAAGAACTGCCCAGATAAGGTGTGTAGGTTGCTTAGATCCATTTATGGACTAAAGCAAGCTTCCCGAAGTTGGAACATAAGATTTGATGAGGCAATCAGATCTTATGACTTCGTTAAGAACGAAGATGAGCCTTGTGTATACAGAAAGGTAAGTGGGAGCGCTATTAGCTTTTTGGTGTTATATGTGGATGACATCCTCATCATTGGGAATGACATAGGAATGCTATCCACAATAAAGGCTTGGTTATCTAGACACTTCTCCATGAAGGACTTAGGAGAAGCATCTTATATCTTGGGGATTAGAATCTATAGAGATAGATCCAAAAGGATGCTTGGCTTGTCCCAGTCCAGGTACATAGAAACTATTGTCAAAAGGTTTGGCATGGAAAATTCCAAAAGAGGTCTCATACCGATGAGACATGGGATATCGCTTTCTACGAGTATGTCCCCAAAGACTCCAGAAGAAAGGGCGAACATGGATATGATACCTTATGCCTCAGCAATAGGGTCTATCATGTATGCCATGCTATGTACTAGGCCTGATATAGCGCATGCTCTGAGTGTCACGAGCAGGTATCAGGCGGATCCAGGCTTGGAGCACTGGAAAGCAGTAAAGTGTATCCTTAAGTACTTGAGAAGGACTAAGGATCTTTTACTAGTATATGGAGGTAATAGCCTTAAGGTTGAAGGCTACACTGACTCAAGTTTTCAGTCTGATGTCGATGATAGCAAGTCGAATTCAGGGTATGTGTACACCTTGAATGGAGGAGCAGTGTGCTGGAAGAGTTCCAAGCAAGATACCACTGCTGACTCGACCACAGAGGCGGAGTACATTGCTGCATCAGATGCAGCAAAGGAGGGAGTCTGGTTGAAGAAGTTCATCACAGATTTGGGAGTCGTGCCGGATAGTGAGGAGCCGATTTCCCTATATTGCGACAACAACGGGGCAATTGCTCAAGCGAAGGAACCTAGGTCTCATCAGAAATCTAAGCATGTTCTGAGGAGGTTCCACCTTATCAGAGAGATCGTGACCCGAGGAGATGTAGCAGTGGAAAGAGTTCCATCCGAAGATAACATTGCAGATCCACTAACAAAGCCATTGTCTCAGATTGTCTTTGAGCATCACAGGGGTCTGATGGGGATCAGACACATAGGTGATTGGCTTTAGGTCAAGTGGGAGATTGCTAGTCATAAGTGCCCAGCAAGCCAATCACGTGAGTGATGGCACGTGTGACTTGATACAGAATCTTTTTGCTTATTATATTTTTGGCGTATATCACTTTATAACTATTGCATAAATGCATATGTATAGTGATGTCCTTGGATTTGTGCAATGGGAATCGGATCGTGATGAGATCACGATAATGAGATCGATTCACCTTTAAACACATATCCTAAATAATCCCGGTCATAGGTTACTCGAGAGGGACATCGTGATAACCGGATAGACTGGTGTGCTGTATACCCGTCCATATGATGGATGCAGCTGGTCTCATAGCTGCTCGTGTAGGGACACTAGGGATACAGTACAGGTGCTTATTGGAGAATGAGTTCACTGATTGATCCGCTTACGGAATGCTGGATGGTTGATGATGCCTTATTGTCAGACAACGATTCCGTAGTCCTAGTGGTGTATTTGGTTCTTAGACTTGAGACACCAAGGATGTCCTGTATGAGTGCTCCACTCTTTGATACCAGACTTATAGGTTTGGCTGTTCCCAGATCTAGTACAGCTGGTCATTGGGAGTGGTAGTCGACCTTACGAGGGCTATTGAGTGTCGATAGAGGATCATCCACTCTCGGTATCATGAGAGGAATATCCCATGTGTTCTTGCTCAGACAAATCCCTGGCCAGGGTCATTCGGGTTGAGAGAGAAAGAGTTCTCCGGGAGAATCCGATTAGAGCGAGACTCAAGTAGAAACCGTATGGGTCTGACAGCACCATGCTCGATATACGGTCTCTGGGATATTAGATGGATGAGGGACTATAGGTACATGGTAACTGAGGACAGACAGGTCCAATGGATTGGATTCCCCTGTATCGTCTGGGGACTACGGCGTAGTGACCTAGTACTTCCGTAGTCGATGAGTCGAGTGAATTATTACAGAGATAATAATTCACTTAGTTAGAAGGAGTTCTGACAGGTATGACTCACGGCCAACTCGATATTGGGCCTAGAGGGTCACACACATATGGTAGGCATTGCGATGAGTAGAGGTTCGGATATGAGATATCCGACGGAGCCCTTGTCTTATTGGATGCAGATCCAATACCCACTAGGGAAAAGGACCCATTAGGGTTTTGACACGGGATCTCTATAAATAGGAGGGATTCACAGCCTCATAGGCTAGAGTCTTTGCTTGCCCTTCCTATTCTCCTCTCCCTCTCCACCTCAGAGTAGGCCTGGAGTTTTGAGGAGCGTCGTCACAACCCTGCTGTGTGGATCACCGCTAGAGAGGAGGACGCTTGACCTCCTTCACCCTCTCCTGAGGATCTGCAAGGAAACACAATCTCTATACGCAGTTTTGTGTTTTGCAGATTTTGCGCACCAATCTTCGCACGACGACGAACATCTTTTTGGGAATCGGGGATTTTTGTTTTCTTGTTCTTCCGCTGCGCATATGATGTCGCCCCCCCATGATTTCCCAACACTGCCTACTCCACTGAGTAGCAAAGGTACAGCAACATGTACTGCCTGCTTCGTTCCTTGGTCATGCACTCTTGCATGACCCGAAATCCTTCACTTTCGGCTATCTTGATGAGAAGCTCGTTGACACCGGTCTTACGAACTTCCTTGGTCTCTACCCTTCAGCCTTGTCTCGGTACTTGGAGTTTGTCTCTACATGCTCCACCTCTTTGGCCCCTTTTACGACCAAGCGCTCTCCCTCCATGAGAGTAAGGGATCAATGACTTTCACGGAAGTCCTGTCTCTATGGTATCATGGTGCTGCCATGCCCATGACCCTACTATCTATCGCCTCGTATCTGTATCCATTTTTTTCACGATTAGTAGATATATCTTTATGGCACTCCTCTGAGTCCACCTCCATTCTAACTGATGCTTGATTTTGGGTAACTAAGTCCCTCTGAACTCATCATCGCTTCCTTATCCCTTTCGACCCCCTGCTTCAACACCTCTATATTCTCCAAGGAGCTCTCTTTGGTTGATAGAAAGACAGACTAAACTCCCATGCATGGCCTTTGCCATCATATTGTAGGGTTTGCATCGATTCTATTCTCCTTAGCTTCCTTGGTAGCAATGTTCGCTTACTCGATCTTGTCATCCGACTTACCGGGCTCCCTTAAGCGAATATGGGCTCTGGAGTAGTCCAACTCTCTAGTTGCTTCGATCATACCTCTGTATGATCAAGTCCCTCCCATATGACTCACTGGTACTTGCATTCGAACTTTTCCCTTGGTGGAACACAGCCCCCATATGCTGATAACAAAGGCTTTCATCCGATGCAAAATTCGATGTACGCATAGAAGACCCGCCTCTGCGATACCATGGCCTTTACTCCTTGAATCCATAGCCCTTCTTGTCGTCGTGTTGTTAATCGAAGTGGAGCTTCTAGTTGCTCCCGATTATACCTCCGTATGATCTAGTCCCTCACGGGACTATGTCGTATGTATCGCATTGCCATGAACTGTTCCATCACGATCCGTTGCACCATGTCACCTCCTGGTGACATCTTTATTGTATTTTGATCCTTGTGGGATGAACTCGAATTATGACCCCTTCATGTGTGGCCTCTACCAACACATCGCAGGGTCTCTTCCACCTTCGATTTTGTTTGCTCCTTTAGCAATCGACTTTCATCCACCCACTCTTGGGTCACACCTAGATGAAGCACCACTCTAGGATAGTCTGTTGCCTAGTAGCTCCCGAAGTCCATCAACTTCGCTAAAAGTGATGCACCATTGTTCGGATCCTGGGCCTCTACCCCTACTAGCACAATCTCTGTTGCGCACTGCTTCCTTCATGGCAACTTGAATGGCAACAATGTGGCATATTCTTCAAGAGTACCTACCTCTGCATCCTCTTGCCTCGTGCTAAGGCCTTCTAAACACAACTTCGCCTCCGCAAGTTGAGTCACCTTAGTTCCTCTATCAAATACTTCTTCGAGATAATGTGCATGTACCTAGAAGCTCCCTTCGTCTTTGGCACCATGCAAGATGTGTCTGCTCCGTCAGAATGAAAGACTCATGGAACAATATGATCCTACTCTTGCCTCTGCAAGAGTTCATGTCCTTGACCTCTGTCCAAGGAAAGCACTATACCTCCGCTCCATGTTCCATCTTCTATACTGGCTCTCTTCATGCGGCTTGGGTACTTCACCAAGTTACACCCAAGTTGCTTCGCTCCTCGTTTTTGCATTAAGTTGATGGTGGCCCTTGTGCCCACCATTCCACGGGTTGGCCCTCCCTTGAGTCCGATCTCCATATCGAGTCCAAATGTGTCTTTATTTGTGTTGCTTTGGGTTGCTCCCCCACTTGATCTCATAATGCATCCACCAATGCATTCTCTCAAGCGAGATCATGTGACGACTCCTTGTTGCTTGCTCGGTCCATTGAGCTTCGTGGAGTTGTTGTTTGTTGAGGTATTCCTCCTCAACATGTGCGGTATGTTGCATATGATTCTACCTCTGGAAAATTTGGGATCTATCCCTCCTTAATAACTGCCCTATTGGAGCAACATCTTTCTTTATTTCGGAGACCACCATCCCCTTGGACTACTCTGATTTGCTGAATAAACTGTGCATTATTCTACCTCATGCAAACGCACTTGCTAGATTGTGACTCCACGTTAATACAGCCCTCGTTGCACCGCTCAAGGCCTAGCAACATATTGAACTCGCTGCACACTTCATCCTCCTACGGACGTATCCTTCATATGCTGAAGAGAAAGCTTCAATGCTCCATGGTGTCAAGTTTCAATCGCCTTGGGATAGCCGTGAATATTCCATCGTCCACATACAAGCCAATGCATGAGTACCGAATTCCTCGAGTTAGCAATTCCCCTCACCTCTGTGAACTTTGCACAACTCTTTCGCTCGCTAAGCAACTCATTCCACCTTACATTGTCTCATCCTTTACTAAGCGCCTCACTTGCCTTAAGCACTATTAAGTATAGTTGTCAACGTTGAGCTGTAGCTCGGACTCAGCCATCCTAACCTTTGTGCGCTCCGTATTCTTCCAAGTTTGCTTGTTCTCATAGTGCCTCTTGCGCGAAGGGTTGGCCATTTCTTTGAATGCCAATCTCAAATGCCCGCTCCTCTGAGCAACTCTTTTTCCCTACATCTCCATGCCCGTTTTCCTCCAAACGGTAGCGCGTGTGCTGACTACCCTCAACGCAGCCTTGCTAGGTCCCCCACGTTTGCATGTCAAGTATTTCTATGAGTGTTTGTCCCGCTCTGATACCATCTGTCACGAACTTAGCTGGTTTTGCCTAAGTTGTGCGGCACTCTTGCGTGTCCGTCCGTAAAGATCAGCCTCCCTGAAGCCTCTCATGATCCCTTATGACTCACAAAAGAGAAAACGAGTTAGAGAAAATACCTCACTCGGTATCTACAAGCAAACATTTCTGAAAATACTTCATAGACAATGCAAATTATAAACAGACTTTACAAGCTCAGAACAATTACATAACAAATGGTCAAAATAATCCACTATAGATCGAAAATCTCTCACAAGTGTCTACATGACATAACATTTATTTATAAGTCTAAAGGGGCCATCAAACCTAACTAAAATGAGATTATTAAGCTTTCGACCGTCCCTTTACATGCTGTGCAAAGCATGAACATACTAAAAGACACATATATAAACATTACATCAAACATCCTGTTTAAAAGTTTGTCCGTGACAGTAGGCAAAATCGTCCCTCATGCCATATCTATATGTCTATATATACAAAATCTATATGAACATCCAAGAAACCAAATGAACACCTGATCATGTTGCTAAGACCATGGGGAATAAACCCAGGCCATTTAGGGCCTCAAATGCAAAGGGATTGACATTACGTGGGTCTAACTAATTAAGCCGGTGAAATAGTACCCGAACAATTTCACGTTGATTCAACCTCTCTACCAGGAAATCGGAGAACATGTACTCTTCCCAGGGTGACATTTGTAATTGAATCCGTCCCTCAGCCGTTCTTTTCTCGAGCTAGAGACGCCGGAAGACCACGAGCCATGGGCTTGCGCTCCGGCGGCGCTCGCCAGCTCGCGCACTTCCTGGTCTCGAAACCATGCGCCGTTCGCTCCCTGATCGTCTCGCAGACGAAGATGATCACGGCGTACGGGAAGAACGGGGACGTGCAGAAGGCCATAGAGCTCTTCGAACAAATGCCCCACAGAAACCAGGTCTCCTACAACGCGATGCTCTCCGTCCTCCTCGATTCGGGCCGCTTAGGTTCCGCCTTGCAGTTGTTCGAGGAAATGCCTCGGAAGAATGCGCGGTCCTACACGTCGATGATCGCTGGACTCTCGAGGTCAGGACACGTTAGGGATGCGCGGCAGCTGTTTGATTCCATTCCGCCGAGTGATCGGAACGTGTTCTCGTGGACAGCCATGATATCTTGCTACGCGCAGAACAATGAGCCCCACCGAGCTGTGAGCCTCTTCTCGGGTCTCTACAGGGAACTCTTCGAGTCGAAAGTGATACCCAACTCTTATACTTTGAGTGTTGTTCTCAAGTCTTGTGGTTGCATACGATCTCTTGTGGCCGTAAGGCAGATCCACTCTTTGACACTGAAGCTGTTGGATGAGGCAGGAGAAGGATCTGTCTTTGCTCAGAATGCTCTAATCGATGTGTATGCCAAATTGGATTGCTTACATGACGCAGAACATGTCTTCAATAGGATGAAGTGGAAGGATTTAGCTTCAAGGAATATTATGATGGATGCCTATGCCCATAACTTGTTGCTGGACCAAGCTTTCAAGATTTTCAACTCCATGAACGAAAGGGATACACTTTCATGGAACATTATGATGTCGGGATTGCTGGAAGGCCGTCGTGGATTAGAAGCTCTGAGGTTATTCCTCTCCTTGTTAAGATTAGGCCATGACACAAAGCCCAACTTGTCGACCTACACGATCATCTTAACTGCTTGTGCTACTCATACCATGCTTGAATTCGGAAGGCAGATACATGGTCACACTGTGAAGAATAGTCTATATCCAAACAACATATTTGTTTCAAACTCCTTGGTCACAATGTATGCCAACTGTGGATTGATGGAAGACTCGTTGCAAGTGTTCAAGGAGATGCCAAAGAAAGATGTGATCTCATTGAACTCTGTGATACATGGTCTTGGGAAAAATGGGCATGCGCAAAAAGCTTTGGAGATTGCAGAAAAGGCACTGGCTTCAAATAACTTTAATGGCAACACATTTTCGGCTATACTTACTAGTTGCAGCCATGGTGGCTTAGTTGTCGACGGTTTGGATTATTTCAACTCAATGAGTAGAAAATGCGGCATAGAACCAACTTTAGATCACTACATTTGTGCGGTAGATATGCTTGGGAGAGCTGGCATGCTTAAGGAAGCTCATGATCTGTTGCGAAGCATGCCTTTTGCAGCAAATTCTGTTGCATGGTCTACTCTTCTTAATGCATGTTCGATACATGGGAGCTTAAACATAGGCAGAGTCGCAGCACAAGAGCTGCAGATGCTGGAGACTGATAACGCAAAGAGCTATTTAGGACTTGCAAACATCTATTGCAGAACAGAAACTGGAAGGGAATCAAGGGAACTTCTTAATTTACTAAGAGAGAAAGGTATAGTAAAGGAACTTGGGTCCAGTTGGGTTGTTGAAATATAGGATCTCAAGCAAAACCTAGTATTGTCCCACGTGGTGGTGAATGATGATCCAATTCTTTGGAAAAAAGATACAACAAATGACTTGCTTTGATGTGAAGGATTCAAGAGAAATAGAACTCCTCTATTAGAAAGAAGAATGTGAGTGTCCTCATTTCGATTAATTTCAGAACAGTCAGTTGGACATGATGTGAAACAACCATGGAGTTTAGAGACATAATGTCTGCATCTTTCTGGTATATCTTCTTGCCCTTTATTTGTCTCATCTTATATTGGAGATAAAATACAGCAAAGCAGCTATTATATCATTTTCCATATCAATAACTGAGATTGTTACTTAATCATGCTAATTAGTTGACCCTTATCTGCTTTTTTGTTTCGTGCACGTAGGTATGTGGTAGTTGACCCTTGTCTGCAACAATACCTGTTACAAACCAATCCACTATATTGAAGGAAAAGAAAAAAATTGAGTGCAGAATTTTTTGCTTTTTTTCTTGTATAGATGTCTGTAAGGCACAAATAAGGCAAGGATTTCCACTACAGCTGGTCCTCCAATCCTCATACAAGTCTACTTACTAGCTGTAGCTAATATCTTAATGTTGCTTTATCTAGGAGATGCAATGGTGCAAATTGCATCAATATGCTTAAGAAGGGACATACCCAGACTAATACAGGCATGACCTGAGATTTTGGAAATGGTGATCAGGGTAGTATCTTCATCGGCTGGAGCTGGAATTGATGACTAATGAGGCCAACAGCAGGCACAATTCGATCACTGTTGATAACTGATAACTTTCAAGAACAGATCATTTCAAAAGCCCATCTTGATTGTTTGGCGAAGCAACATATTCTGATGACATTTGTTGCTGATAGGACAGATCCTTTTGAACAGGTTTGCTTGTGTATATGCCTTGTACGACAACAAACAAACAGAATAAGAAAAGTCATGACTTCACATAAATAATTTGAACTCTGCTTAAGTAGTTAAATGGTTGAAAAGGTTTCAAGATATCAAATTTGAAAAGCTGATTTTTGTCAAATGATTAAGGTCAGTATAACAGGATGTTTTTGTTATTCTGGAAACCAGTTAGAGGGGACCGTTTAGTAGATTGTATTGTGGTAGCTGCATTTCCACTCAACTTATCTAGCCAGTGAATTATATTTGGTAAAATTTGAGCATGAAATACGTTGTTTATTATGAACGAATTACATTGCTTGTGAAGTTCTGATATGCAAACAATTGTTGTATTTTGATGTTCAAGGTAAAACAAATTGTTGTATATGGAGCATTATGGAATGCTGTGGGGGAACCGATGCAGCAACGCATGCAGGTGATGAGGAGACACAGTAGAGTGCATGAACCAGAGCATTGAGGAGCTCCGTCAACCGTAATCAGAAGAAGAGCTTTCCATTGGTGATTGCTCGAGCTGAGATGAGGTCGTTGCCCATGGTCTGATGATTCCCATCCCAGTGATCCGACCGAGCTGCTGCTGGCTGCCACCAATAAGCTTCTAGAACAATCGGTGCTCACCGTGGAAGGAAGACAGGAACTATTGCTTGTTTCATGACCAAATCAAATATCACTAGGCCACAAGAAAATACAGTGTACAATTTGGCTTTTCTCTTTTGTTATTGCTCTTTTTTCCCCAACAATGTTTAAATCTTCATAAATCTTCTTGATTTCACCAAAAAAGGTACTGTATTGTATTATTTATGCTACTCACTCAGAAAAATAAACGAGATCAGAAATTATGTTTGCATGAGACAATACATGGAAGAATATTAAGCTTTAAAAATATGTAGGTACAATGGTCAAGTTGTTCATTTGCTTGATTAGGATTTGAATTATAAGTACAGTTTTGTATCCTTACTTTTATGTTTATGGGGGAAAATTCTAATGTTTCTTATATAATATTAAGATTAATACGAGGGTCTTTCGTCACAACAGCACCAGTGGTCTAGTGGTAGAATAGTACCCTGCCACGGTACAGACCCGGGTTCGATTCCCGGCTGGTGCACTCGTAATTATCATGTTTTACATTTTGTTTTGAACCATAGTCCCCAAAAATATTAATTTGACTTAATGGTTGAAGTTTCTCATAATTCCTATTTCTTTTACTAACCGTAGAAAAGGGAACACAAACTGAGCTCCATCACTGCTCCTCTCTCTCTCTCTCTCTCTCTCATCGCCCACCTCTGTCACTGCTAAAATTTCTCCTGCCCGCCCTGCCCGTGATTTCGCCTCTCTCGAACTTCTCGCCACTGCCCGCTCTGCCCGCCCCCAGTTCCTTTTTCCTCCTCTCCTGCCCTCACTCTTCTTTTAGCCTACTCGCTAGGGTTCCTGAGAAGGCCTCCTCCTTCGCCGGATCCCTCCGTTTCTTGCTCGATTCCTCCTCCTTTTTCCTCGGTTTTCACCTTGATTCCCGTTCCAATCCTTGTCCGCTTCCAATTTCTTTCGTTTTTTTCTTGTTCCCAATTCTGTGGTATTTTTCCGGTAGAAAGGAGGGATTTTTTGAGGCCTTTTTTTAAAAATTTATTTCCTGCGGGCAGTGGAAGGAGCGGTCTTTCTTGTGCGAGGATCTTTGGCGTGCTGAGTGGATTTCGAACCGCTTGGTTTCCTGGCGATGGGCTTCGGACCAGAGGAGGCTCACCTGGCAGAGTGGGAAGCAACCAAGGAGGGAATCGGGAGGAAGGACAGGAGGAGGAGGAGGAAGAAGAAGAAGAAGAACGAGGGAAGCAGTAGCAAGCGGGAAGAGACAGGGTGCTGGATGAAGTTCCGCTTGATGGGTGGTTGCATCCCTTCCAGAGCCAAGGTGGATACTTCGATCAGTAGCGCCACCACTCAGTGCGGTAATATTTAGGCCACCTGTGCATTTTACCTTTGACTTGGGTCTCCCACAATGTTCCTGATGCTCTGTTACTAATCTGTGATCCGGGTTGCTTGACGTTCATAGGCACTGGATAGGCTTGTTGTTGTTTTAGTACCGGTGGACCATCTCTATTATTAGGTTGGGTGCTTGTCTTTTGGTAATTATTGCTAGAAATGATCCGATACCCAGCAGAAAATGTGAAGAGGACTGTTACTTGGTACTGCACGAGGTTTGATAGGCAATGCATGTTGCTTAATTTCGTACTGATATGCTTCTGTATGATGCTTGTCGTTTGGTGATTATTGCATAACAATAATTTAGTTTGCTGAGCATTATCTGGGAAAACGATTGCTTTCCTGCCCAGTTGGTAAAAAAAAGAAAAAGAGGTGGTGTTGCAGTCAAAGGAAGGTATTAACTTTGAACTTAACTTGCCACCTAATTTTGGAGGCTCCACATCTTGCGACTTCAGTTCTTCTGTGATTGATGAGATTGTTTTTAGCATGCATGTATTTGAATGAAACACACACCTTTCAAGTTTGTCTGTGGATTTTTCCCTCTCCAAAAGCAACAAGCTGCAATATCCCAACAATTTACCCCTCTCCATGTACGATAGATCCTCACGTTGGATGTTAAAGTTTACTACAATTATGTGAGAAGCAACAGGATTTGATGGAATTTGCAAAATCTTTTGGATGAAGCAGGCATATTTAGAGGAAATTAAGAGGGATAAGAAATTGTTGAAGCCCAAGGTGATCTATTGCTTTAGCTTGACTTTTACTTACTCTTTCTTGCTAACTGTTCTTCATAGTACCTTCACTTCTGCATGGCAGAAGATCTGAAGTTCTTGTTTAATGGTTAAATAATGGTGATTTTTAGTTAATTTTATACTCCTTTATTAGAATTTAACTAGTCTAATGGATAAGTGAACCATTTGAGGGCATATTGCTGCCTATGAAGGTCTGTTGAGATGGGTATATATTCACTTTTGTATTCTGGTTCTTTGGAATAGATTAAGAACTTGTATTGCAATGGTAGTGATGGGTATCCTTAGGTGAATTTCTTTATTAGATTTGTTGGAATTTCAAAGTAATACAGCCATAGAATCTAGAGGAGAGCTTTAAGATTTTCATTACTTTTTCGTTCCTTTGAAGGATCTAATGGCAGATCTAATGGGATCCCTCAACTGCTGTTTAACTAATTGAGGCCCTGTTGGCTGGCTGGCGATCCCAGTAGGAACCATTTTCCAAGATTTTCAGGTGACTGACATGAAGGTGGTTGGATCGGTCAGCATTCAAAGTGAAGCATCTCTACACTTAGTTCCACTGGCAAATAAAACAGCAGAATTGAACTTACTATGGTTTGCAATGCTTATGAAAGTATTCTGATAATTTGCTTACCATAGCTCATAGGCCGTAATGGGACTTGTCAAAATTTAAAAAGATGCAGCAATACAAGCTTAATAAAATCGCATAATGTAGGTGTTCTTCAGATTATGTTTGTTTTCTTTGATACACATGACATACTTGCATTTCACCTCCGTAGATATAGTTGCTGTTTCTTCTCATTCATACAACGGATGATTATGATTGGCTACTGTAGTTTCTTAACTTACATCTATGGTTTTATAAATTTCTTTTCCCTAGGGTGTATATATGTTTATATTTGACATTTGTTCTAGGCATACATGCTTACTCATGATTATCCTTTCATAGCTTTCCATTGTATTCTGCATGTCAATTAGTTAACACTGAATTGTGCATGGACTTGCAGAAAGTAAGTCAACAAATGATGGTAGCAGGGACCAGCCAGTTGCTCCACTAGCATCTGGTTCTACCACCACTAGTAATGCTGAAAGCAGTTCATCTGCTTCCAAAGTAGGGGAGGATCTAAAGGTTGCATCCCAATTGCGGAAGTTCGCCTTCAATGAGCTCAAGTCTGCAACAAGAAACTTTAGGCCAGAAAGCCTCCTTGGAGAGGGAGGATTTGGTTGTGTCTTTAAGGGATGGATTGAGGAGAATGGAACTGCTCCTGTGAGACCTGGTACAGGACTTACTGTTGCAGTCAAAACCCTAAACCATGATGGTCTTCAAGGTCATAGAGAATGGCTGGTACGTTGTTCAGAAAATACTAGCTTTGAGTAATGAGTAACAAGCATATTTTCCTTACCATGTGTCCTTAGTTGATGAA
The DNA here is from genome assembly GCF_036884655.1 of Musa acuminata AAA Group. NCBI lineage: Eukaryota > Viridiplantae > Streptophyta > Magnoliopsida > Zingiberales > Musaceae > Musa > Musa acuminata. The sequence goes on from NC_088349.1 coordinate 41,937,564, forward strand.
AATTTGTGATGTAATTTCCTTTTCATTTACCTTCAGGCTGAAGTTAACTATCTTGGTGAACTTCAACATCCGAATTTGGTAAAGTTGATCGGGTATTGCATTGAAGATGATCAAAGATTGCTAGTGTATGAGTTTATGCCTCGTGGAAGTTTGGAAAACCATCTTTTCAGAAGTATACAACTCACCATGCCTTGGATCTTTTATGTTTGTTTCAATATCCAACTGTTTTATGTATTAAGAAAGCCTTTTCCCTTTTGTTGAATCCTATCACTATTTCCTGAACCTGGTTGAAAGTCGAAATATTTACCTGACAAATCATTTCTTTCTTTTACTTGTTTAATATATCAGTGGTGAGTTTCATTTTGTGCTATTATAGTTAACTCTATATTATGTCCATGTTGAAGGCATGTGGGAAGCATATGGCATTTAAAGCCCTTGGGTTTAGTCGATATGCTGCTATTACTTTCGTATATTTCAGTGTTAAGTCTTCATTTAGGCTTGTTCCTAGTCAAGGTCTAAAAGCAGTGAAATATAGGTAATGCTAATTACATAGAGGATGATCAACTTCGTATATAAGCTGAAGTCATCCTCTTACCACAATATTATCATAAAATATATTCATCATTATGTCTTGTGTCCCTATATCTTGTATTTTCCATCTCTAGTCAGGTCTATATCCATGCTATGCAGGTTCTTGGCTGTTGCTTCAAGATCTGTTACCTTATTGTGTTCTGTGAAGGTGGATGCTTCTGTAGCTTGTCTGCTCCATTATAAACAAATAATGTCATATTGTTTCATTAAATTTTGACAAATTGGTGTTCTGCTGATTTAATATAAACATTGTTTCTTGAGTACTGGTAACAAACTCACAACAACTTCCTTATTTAAATGTGGGCTTTCATCTGGTATTTCCATAGGTCAAAAATTGAAGATCATTTCTCCTCCTTTTCATTAGGATGGATTCTGTTAGATGCAATAAATTATATGAGACCTAATAGGTGCCTGTGCTTAAAATCTTTCTCTCCAGCATATTCTTGTTTCGGTGACAAACTACATGAATGTTAGGAAAATAGTCAATTCTTACATGAGTTTACAACTAAAAATCTTTGTGAAATTCCTGTTCTAGTTGATATTGTTGTCTCAGTCTTCCATTTTGGGTAAAGAACCTTTTTGTCGATCTAGATGAATGTAGAAGTATTTCTTCTGTTAGAACATGGATGGGTTGTACAAAATCCATTTTTATTGGTTCCCTTCATTTCCTTCACCTGTGGAGCCTAATATCTGTATTAATATGATAGGACATGATTATGCATCTGGTTCAATGAAAAGAATTGGTGTGGATAATCTTGTCCAACCTGTTAATTTTTTTAAAGGATGTTGGCCCCTCTTTTACATATAAATTTCTCTTCATTACTGCTCTGGATCCTCTCTCTCTCTCTCTCTCTCTCTCTCTCTATATATATATATATATATATATATATATATATATATATATATATATATATATATATATATATATATATATATATATAAATATATATATCTGTCACTCAGTTTATATCACTTTCTTTTTCGCTTTGTTCATGTAGTCTTTTGGAGAACTTGCAGTTTCTTTTCTCTGTGTTTCATCTCAAGCTGCTGTTTTTCACCTATATATATGTTGCATCTGGAGAATTATCTTATAATCTTTCCTACTGTTTATCCTATCTGCAACAGGATCCCTTCCTTTACCATGGTCCATCAGAATAAGAATTGCACTTGGAGCAGCAAAGGGTCTTGCTTTTCTTCATGAGGAAGCTGAAAGACCAGTGATATATCGTGACTTTAAATCTTCTAATATTCTGTTAGATGTGGTATGTTTAAAATGCTATATATCTACATTTTTCCTTTTGGTATTGGCTCATTTCTTGAACTTCAAGCGTCCAGGATTACAATGCAAAGCTCTCAGATTTTGGGCTTGCTAAAGATGCTCCTGAAGGTGATAAAACCCATGTGTCTACCCGAGTGATGGGGACGTATGGATATGCAGCTCCAGAATATGTTATGACAGGTCAGTTTATCATTTGATTTTTTTTTTCTGGGTTGATTTATTTTTGGACTTTATATTAGATGTTTCACATGCAATTACATCACTAATTCTACTTGAAACAACTGATTGTTGGTTGCTACAGCATGATGCTTGAAAACTCTCTTCATTAAATCTCTCTTGTTTTTTCATTTTTTGCTCAATCATTTTGAATAATGTTTATAGAATGCCATTTTTAGGGAATATGTTATCAACATTGTTATCCTTTTAATAAATTTTCACTGCTTTATCCACGGTTTGGATAGTTCATCTTCTGATCACTACAGAAGTAGGCCGTACAGATCGTCCATTGTACACTCATCTCTAGATTACGTATCATCTTGTTGCTCCATTTTTGTTTCTTGAAATATATTTTAAAACTTCCACCGAATTTTTGTAAATGGCAACACTGAGGATTAATATGTAAGCCTGGTCCTGGAAGGTAATATAGTCATTTGGATGGAAAAAATAAACTCCCTAGGCATATTCTTTGCCTTGGACTTGCAGTCACCTGCATTCCCTTTCTAATTTGTATTTTTAAATCTTATCGTAGATCTGTGACAAACAATAATTGTCGATTGACTCTAGCGTGCTACTTATTTTATATGCTTTTAATGATTTGGAAGAAAACATAGATAAAGTAAGTTCCCATTAGATATCAGCAGATGTGAAATAATAGTTTAATATGCATGAGAACACGTTCAGCAGGTATCGTGAGTATAATTCAAAGATTCGTAGTTGGCCTCCAGAACTAATTGAGGAGATTATTTGGTAGAGTTTTTGTGTGGACGGAGAAATGTTGGTCACCTTGTGGCAGAAGATTGAGCATTCACATATACTACCATGTTCCATTTGTCATCATGCCCCTTTTGGAAATTGATTATAGAAGATCTTAATCCATCAAGGTTGTCAGAATTTGTTTCCATTCTCAAACTAGAAATATGCCTACTTGTGTGGCAAGTTCTCTATTCAATACCATATCCTTCAATTGAAGAAACAGCGGTGGTTATCTGGAATTACTTTCATGTTGATTTTAGTAAGATATTTTTTACTTTTATAAATGTTTGTGGCTTCTCATACCCGTTTAAGATAATACACATACATTTAGGTATGAATCTTCAATGATTGAGTGATCTATATCAGTATTTTTATTCTTGCTTCAACATTCTGGATATTATCCTTGACTATCCTTGTTTGTTTGCAGGGCATTTGACATCAAAGAGTGATGTCTACAGCTTTGGAGTGGTGCTGCTTGAAATGATGACAGGTCGAAGGTCCATGGACAAAAACCGGCCGAATGGAGAGCACAACCTGGTGGAGTGGGCACGTCCCCACCTCGGAGAAAGACGGCGCTTTTACAGACTCATAGATCCACGTTTGGAAGGCAACTTCTCTGTGAAAGGTGCCCAGAAAGTATCCCAACTTGCGTATGCATGCCTCAGTCGGGATTCCAAGGCAAGGCCGATGATGAGCGAGGTTGTGGAAGCCCTCAAACCACTTGTTAACCTTAAAGACATGGCCAGCTCTTCCTACTTCTTCCAGACCATGCAAACAGAACGAGCCATGGCACATTCCAACAGCCTGGGTGCGAGAAATGGATCGAAGCTGCAGGGTTCCTTCGGAAGGAATGGCCAACAGCCAATGAGGAGCCTTTCACATGGTGCACATGCTTCTTCATACCACCAATCTCCAAAGCCTAGCGGGCGATAACCATGAATGGATCAGTTGTCATTTCTACTCGAGGAAATAGATCGGGCTGGCCACCGGTGAGTTTAAGGACTTTGTGGAGTCTGATGGGCTGTCGTGAATGGAAGTTTTACGAGGGTATTTCTGTTGGTACCACCCTTTGTTTTCTGAAATATAACTGTGATGAATATTGACAGTTGATGCCGACCTCATACGGTCCATCAATCATCTGTCGTGGTTGTTATATAGTTGAATGGACTCAGAGGTAGTCTTTAGAATGCATGCTCGAAGAATCTTGGGATATCAGGGGGGCTGGTAGTGGTCGTCTTTGGGATCTTTTCTATTCCACGAAATCCGAGTGACAGTGTGTGAAGAGCTTGAAGCATGAGAAGCACATTTTGGAACTCTCAGGGGCCACCTTTCTACGTCAACAGAGTATGAGTTGCTGTTGTTTTCTGGTTGGTGATTCCTCTGGTTTGGAGTCTTCATTTGATGTGAGCTTAAAAGTTCATCGAATTACTACTACAGGATTGCAAGTGGTTCGTCATCTGCGCATTGTTTCTCTCGTTTACAAGACAGGCGAGCACTGTAGCACCGTGATGATCAAAAGAAGTGAAGGTAAAAATAAAAATCGGAAGAAAGCTTGTATGTTTTATTGATGTCATATTGTTAAGATGGTTTCATAGAAACTAATGAAGAAGCTAAATCGTCGTGATGATAATGGTTTGCTAAATATGCTAGTTGTTTTATCGATAGAGTTCATTGAGCAAAGTTGCAAATTGTCATGTTGAAGATAATGTCGTATAAAATGACAATCGTTCTCGTTATGAGCGATTTGAATGCCGCTTGAGCTATCATGATAGAGTTGTGTTGGAGGTTGAAATAAGACCCCCTAAATCTTAGAAGTAACCAACATAATCAAAGTAATTCGGCTAGAATATCAACAAGGGCATGGTATTAAAAATGTCTTAGTTATAAAATCTAGCCCATTAAAAATTATTCCTTTTCTTCTTATAAGCATTTTTGGTTTATCATTGGGGCATTGGTTCTTATGTTTAATCTTAGAACAAACGCAAGCACCGTAGCACCGTGATGACGGTGATCTCCAAATTGCTACAAAGATTTTGAATTATTTTATTATAAGAGCACATGATTCTGTATGGATTTTGAATTATTTTATTATAAGAGCACATGATTATGTATGATCGGATTCTATAATTTAAGATTATGTTATCGTATCTAAGATATATTGTGATTATGATTGAATTCTAATTTTGATTATGACTTTGATGATTATGATCTTGATGTGAGAGATTTTTTTAATTATTTATTTTAAATTCTATGCTCTTGTCTATAAATAGATAGGACTTTCTAGGGACTATACACATATAATATGCAGATATACGGATATACAAATATATAAATAAAAGGATATGTGTAGATATTGAGAGATTCAGATATTCTCTTATCTCTCTTTAATCACATGAACCAGTCAATGAAAGATTACATATCTTATCTCATCTTCTTTTTGTTCCTAAATCCATCGATCATAATGGCCCTGTGAAGGCTATAAACTATAAAGAAAATGCAGATCGACATCATTATATATCTCAAATCCAATGACGCTTACGGATCAAATAAAAGCTTTTTTAGAAGCATCGAATAGGCACACATCGTAATATTTAGAGATATATTATTATTTGACTTCAGATTTTAACATAAAAGTCTTCCATCAAATAATAACATATTATGGTTTTTATACTTGAAATTTAGTATTAGGGCTGACTTAGTATTTAGATATGGTGAGAGGGCTCGAATAGGAAAGGGCAACCTGTAGATAAAGTTAGAGGACTCGTAACAATATTGAACCACTACTGAGCTGTGCATTATATGCATCATGCTGGAGTTTGATCTAGGCTATGTTGAGACTTGATGAGGACGTCAAGCTCTTGAGTGGGAGATATCGTAAAATATTGATTACTCCCACATCGAAAGTGGGTGAGATTAATATTGACTTATAGGAGTCTAATAAGTATATTATTATATAAACTCCAGCTTAAGCATTTTGACAACACAAAACACATAATATGCAAATATATGGATAATGCAGATACATAAATAAGAGATGTATAAGATATGATTGAGAGATTATATATCTTCTCTCGTATCCCTTTAGTCATATGAATCTGAATAATATAAAGAAAATTTTTTTTGAGAAGCATAAAAAAGATACGTAACATAATATTTAGAGTTATATTATTATTTAATTTTAGATTTTGATATAAAAGTCTTTTACAAAATAATAGCATATTATGGTTTTTTATGCTTGAAATTTGGTATTAAGGCTGACTTAGTAGTTAGACATGATGAGGGGGCTCAAGTAGGAAGGGGTTACCTATGGATGAAGTTAGAGGACTCGTAACAACATTGAATCACCATTGAGCTATACCTCACGTACACTATGCTAGGGTTTGATCGATAGACTACTATCGATAGTTTGCTATCAGTGACAGTATTATTGAGGGTGGTAGCCTCTGGTGGTTGCTTGCCCAATTGCAAGCAGTAGCTGCATAGCACCACTGTGTGCGGTAGTTATAGCAGTGCCACTATCCATGATGGCTACGGTGGTTGCGCAGCACAATGGCATGCGACTGCAGATGATGCCTACGGTGCCTCGCATAAGCAGTGGCTACGCACCATGATAGTTGGTCCAAGCATAGGCTATGACACCTTGTGTAGTAGCCGCGGATAAGGCACCACGGTGGCTATGACACCTCGCGCAGGCGATAGCCACACACAAAAGCGGTTGCACCCTGCACAGGCAATGACCACACACTACAGCGGTCACACCTCGTGCAATGGTTGTAGACGATGCCTACACATATCATGTGGGCAATAGCCACGCATCGTGATAGTCGCATCGAGCTTAGGTTGCGGCACCTCATGCAGTAGCCGTGGATGAGGCACCACGACAGTTGTGGCTGCTAGTCATAGATGCCCTGTAAGCCAACAACGTGAGTGATGGCACGTGTGACTTGACATGTATTCTTTTTGCTTATTATCATTATTTGATATTTTATCACTTTATCTTACGTGTTGCATACATTGTGATGTCCATGGATCTATGCAATGGGAATAAGATTATGATGAGATCACGATAATGAGACTGATTCACTTTTAAACATATACCCTAAAGAATCCTAGTCATAGGTCACTTGAAAGAGATATCAAGATAACTTGATAGACTGGTGTACTGTATACCAGTCCATATGATGGACGCGATTGGTCTCATAGCTGCTCATATGAGAATACTAAGGATACAGTGCAGGTGCACCTTGGAGAATGAGTTCACTGATTGATCCGCTTACGGAATGCTGGATGGTTGATGATACCTTAATGTTAGATAATGATTCCGTAGTCCCATTAGTGTATATGGTGTTGAATCTTAGATTGTACTGATGAAACCAATTGATAGTATTTATGATCTGATCTACGTTTTGAGTGACGTATGAAGCTTCAATCGGGGAGAGACAATTAAAAGCAGAAAGAATCATGTTGGACCGGAGTGGAACATGTCAGAAGATTGGAGGTCAAGCTAGAGGATCAGTCGATATATCGATAGAAGGTTTCGGGCTATAGGTTCGGGCATTGGGCCAAGAAGAACAGAAATTACACTAAGGAAATCGGAGTTGTGGAGGTCAACTAACCGATTGGGCAATAGGCCGTAAGAGAGGATGATGCGACGAAGAATCGGATGAGGCATCAATGAACTAATGACATGCCGGACAACATTTGATTAGCTTTGTAATAATTATCTAGATCGAAGTAGGTTTTAGGCGTAATTGGGTTGGAATTGGGTCAACTCAATTATCGGCCAATTGGGCTGTGTTAGGCCAAGTGAAAGGCCCAAACAGTGACCAAACAGATGGAACCATCGGTGGCATAATCTCCGAGACTATGTCAGGCAGTGGTATCGCTAGTCTAGGCAGTGGTACCACCGAGATAGTCTTCGAGACTATCAAGCGATAGTACCACCAGTCTGGGTGGTGGTATCGCCCAAACATAATCTCCTAAGTGGTGGTACTGCCTAGTGACAGTGCTGTAGGCAATGATACCACCAAGCACAAGCGATGGTACCGATAAGACCTGAAAAACCCGGGATGAGATATTTTTTGGCTCCATTTTTTAAGCCAATTGGGGTCTATAAATACCCCAGCTATTCCTGTATGGAATAGCAAGAAAGTTGAGCAAAAATCTGTAATTCTAAAGTTGTAAACCCTATTCGAAAGTTGAGTTCCCTCCTCCTAAAGCTTAGAGAGAGTTCTAAGGGAGGTGTGTGATGGATACCTTGTAAAAAAGGGTTATAAAAGGTTGTCTCCTAAACCTGTGAAAGGAGAAGAAGGGTGTAAAAGGATAGTTGATCTTTGCCCATTGAAAGAAGATCGGTAGTGGAAGCCGGTGGCCTCGAGTGAAGAGGAATCGAGAGTGGATGTAGGTCACGACGACCGAACTACTATAAAAATCTAGTTTACATTTCTATTTTGCTCTTTACTTTAATTGTAAACTAAATTATTACTTTTACTACCTTACGAATACACTTTCAAGCTAATATCTTTCTGAAACTAGTTTCATCCTACAAAGATTTTTGACTCGACATGATTTTTATTTGCTGCACTAATTCACCCTCCCTCTTAGTGCTGACTTGATCGTAACAGTTGATATCAAAGCCACGTTTTTTCTCATTTGGTTTAACACTCAAGAGAAATGACTCTTTTCGGATTTCAAGATGAACTTTCTATTATTCATCCTCCTATATTCAATGGAACGGACTACACATATTGAAAAACTCGAATGAGTGTTTTCTTACTTTTTATTAATTTAAATTTATGAAATATTATCGAAAATGTATTTCAAAAGTCTTCCACTCCAATGAACGAATTAAATGATTTAGAGAAGAAAACTTTCTCTTTGAATCTTAAAGCTATAAACGCTCTATTTTATGCTTTGAGCAAAAATGAGTTTAATTGTGTTTCTTTATACGAAATTGCACACGAGATTTGGCATACTAGAAGTAACTCATGAAGGTACGAATAGAGTAAAAGAGTCTAGAATAAATCTTTTGATGCATGATTTTGAATGGAACCAAGTGAAACTATTATTGACATATATAACCGTTTTACAGATGTCGTCACTAGTTTAAAAGTACTTGGTAAATCTTTTTCTAATCTTGAACTTGTAAACAAGATTCTAAGATTTCTTTCTAAAAATTGGGATCGGAAAGTAACCGCAATACAAGAAGCGCAAGTTTTAACTATTTTTCACTTGATGAACTTATTGGGTCTTTGATGACCTATGAAATGACTTATGTGGTACATAATAAACTTGAGAACAACCTTCCAAAGAATAAGAAGGATTTAATATTTAGAACTCAAGAAGACCACTTGAGCAAAAGCTCAAGTGATGAAACTTGAAACAAGAACACAACTTCTTGCTACGAATGCAAGAAGCTGAGTCACTCAAAAGATGAGTATATAAAACTAGAGAAAAAATTACCAAAGGACGAATCGAGTGTATTCGAAGATGAGGAGCAAACCAACAAGGGCAAGATGGTGAACTACGCTTTGACGACTTTCGTCAACCAGTTAAGTGACTCAATCGAATCTCTTTTTCCTTACCCTGAAATTACTTAGTGCTTTTCATGATTAGTTTTAAATATATATACATATATATATCATGACAATGTATGATTGTTAATAATGCTTATACATCAAATAAGATTAATTCTTTGTATGTTATAAGAAATAATTATATGTATCTTCATGATTTTGTATTGCTTTTCAGTTTTAAACATGATGGATGGTTTTCATATGAAAAGCTTGAGCATACTTATATGAAATCAATCACATAAAATGAAACACTTAAAAAGAAAAATGTATTATCATTGGAATTAAAATGATAAATCAAATCTCTTGTATAAAGAAGCCTTATGGTTAATGTGTTATATTTTTTGTCATGATGATTTTGATGATGAAATTTATTTTTCGGTCTTAAACGATGATGCATGTTTTGATTTGGTATAAAAAACTTGGGTATACTTATATGAAATCAAATCACTTAAATCGAAACAACTAAAAAGAGGAAAGCATTTTTCTTGAAATTTTTTTTCTCTATTTTATCGATTTTTCAAAAAGAGATTAATGAATCTATTCTTCAACTATTAAAATGACTTTGTTGATTTAATAAATTGAATGAGTTGAAAATGAATGATGATTTTTTTCTTGATTCTTCATAATTATAACTTGTGATTTTTTTTATATCAATCATGATCTTGATTTCTCGATACATGAGATTTTTCTATGAATAAAAATCTTATTTTTGGACTCCTATGTTTCTTTTTGATAATTACTAAAAAGGTATTTATATGAATCATTCACAGTTGATCTTTCATGATCTTTTATCTTTCATTTCATGATTTTTATATGACACCTTTGTATCTATGTGATGCTTAGAGCATTGATGTAAGAAAGAAAAGAATTGCACCATTATAAAATTCTTCTCTTCTTCCTTCTTGTTTATAATGAAAAAGGAGTAAGAAAATCGCTAGCATATCAAGAAATTGATAAATCTATTTATGTCATTTTGAGTCTCTTGAAAATAATTTTGATGATTAGATGATTTAAATCTAAATGAGATTTTTCCAATTAAATCATAAACCTTCTCTTGATTTCTTAACTAGAGATTTTCTTTTATTCTCGTATGATTCTTGCATTTTGTTTAAGAAAAAAATTTCTATATAAATCATGTCTTTCGGTATTCAAATAATCTTTGATATTATATCTTCCATGTCATGATTTATTTATGATACTCCTTTGTATTCATAAATTATATACCTCATTACATTTGATTTACGTTTATCTTTGTTATGATATGAAAATTGATGTAAAGAGAAAAAAAATTATAAAATTATATTATTCCCTTCTTTTTGACAATGACAAAAGGAGAGATAAAATTTGCTAGCTTGTACAATTCAGGAAGCAAGAATTGCTAGCTTGCATACTTCAACAAGAGGTAAAAATGCTATCTTGTATTCTTTTTTAAAAACTTGCTAGCTTAAACATTACAAAGAAAAGCACACATACTAAATTCTACACATCTCTAAAACTTGCTAACTTGCATGTTCAATACTTTCTATCTTACTAGCTTGCATAGTTGCACTTTTTTTTTTGTTGATAATAAAAGGGGAGAATGTATGATGATAATCATGTATGGAATGATGTATTGAAATTTTGATTATCCATATAATGTGTTGTATATATTCATGATGAAAAATTTCTTTGATTTAAATTCAACTTGAATTCAAGGTTCTATCAATATGACATATTGATAGGGGGAGTTAAGGTTAACTCCGTCATCTATTAGTTGTCATCATCAAAAGGGAGAGATTATTGAATCTTAAATTTTGATGATGAATCAAGTTGATAGTGTTTATGATCTGATCTGCATTTTGAGTAACGTAGGAAGCTTCGATCAGGGAGAGACAATTAAAAGTAGGAAAAATCATGTTGGGCTAGAGTGGAATATGTTAGAAGATTAGACGTTGAGCCGGAGGATCAGTCGACGTATTAGCAGAAGGCTTCGAGCCATGGGTTCGGGCATTGGGCCAAGAAGAGCGAAAATTATGCCAAGAAAATCAGAGTTGTGAAAGTCAACTGATCGATTGGGCAATAGGCCACAAGAGAGGATGATACGCTGAAGAATCGATGAGGCATCGATAAACCAATGACATGTCGGACAACATTTGATTAGCTTTGTAATAATTGTCTAAATCAAAGTAGGTTTTAGGCGTAATTGGGTTGGAATTGAGTCAACTCAATTAGGGGCCAATTGGGCATAAGTTTGGGCTGTGTTGGGTTAAGTGAAAGATCCAAACAGTGACCCAATAGATCGAACCATTAGTGGCATAGTCTTCGAGACTGTGTCAGGTGGTGGTACCACCCAGACTCAGTCTCTAAGACTATCAAGCGGTGGTATTACTAGTCTGGGCGATGGTACCTACTAGTTATATGTGTCATGCAAGTCAATCACGTGAGTGATGACACGTGTGACTTGACACGTAGTCTTTTTGCTTACTATATTTTGGCATTTATCACTTTATATTAATTATTGCATATATATATATATATATATATATATATATATATATATATATATATATATATATATATATATATATATATATATATATATATATATATATATATATATATATATATATATATATATATATATATATATATATATATATATATATATATATATATATATATATATATATATATATATATATATATATATATATATATATATATAGTGATGTACTTGGATTTGTGCAATGGGAATCGGATCGTGATGAGATCACGATAATGAGACCGATTCACTTTTAAACACAGATCCTAAATAATCTCGGTCATAGGTTACTCGAAAGAGATATCGAGATAACCGGACATATTAGTGTGTTGTATGCTCGTCCATATGATGGATGCAGCTGGTCTCATAGCTACTCGTGTAGGGACACTATGGATACAATATAGGTGCTCATTGGAGAATGAGTTTACTGATTGATCTGCTTAAGGAATGCTGGATGGTTGATAATGCATTATTGTCAGACAACGATTCCGTAGTCCTAGTGGTGTATCTGGTCCTTAGACTTAAGATACCAAGGATGTCATGTATGAGTGCTCCACTCTTTGATACCAGACTTATAAGTTTGGATGTCCTAGATCTAGCACAACCGATCATTGGGAGTGGTAGTCAACCTTACGATGGCTATTGAATGTCGATGGAGGATCATCCACTCTCGGTGTCATGAGAGGAATGTCTCGTATTTTTTTCTCAAACAAATCCCTAGCCAGGGTCATTCGGATTGAGAGAGAAAGAGTTCTCCGGAAGAATCCGATCAGAGTGAGACTCGAGTAGAAACCGTATGGGTCTGATAGCACCATACCCGATATACGATCTCTAGGATATTAGATGGATGAGGGACTATAAGTATACAGTAATTGAGGATAGACAGGTCCAATGGATTGGATTCCCTTATATCGTCTAGGGACTACGGCGTAGTGGCCTAGTACGTCCGTAGTAAATGAGTCGAGTGAATTATTATGGAGATAATAATTCACTGAGCCAAAAGGAGTTCTGACAGGTGTGACTCATGGCTAGCTTAATATTGGGTCTAGAGGGTCACACACATATGGTAGGTGTTACGATAAGTAGAGGTTTAAATATGAGATATCCGTCGCAACCCCTATCTTATTGGATATCCAATAAGCCCTTTAATTATTTAATCCTTTGGATGAGATCTAATAAGAGTCCATGAGAGATTATTAGATAGAGATCCACTAATCTAAAAGACTTGGGTAGTTGGATGGATATCCAATACCCAATAGGGTAGGATCCATTAGAGCTAAATTGATAGGGGACCTTTATAAATAGGAGAGAACTAGTGGTTCCTAGGTTAGAGCTTTTTAGTTGCTTCTCCTATTCTCCTCTCTCTCTCCACCTCAGAGCAGACTTGGAGTTTTGAGGAGCATCATCACAGCCCTACTGTGTGGATCACCGCTAGAGAGAATGGCGCTTGACCCCCTTCACCCTCTCATAGAGATCTGTAGGGATTCAAGGATATATAATCTCCCTAGGTAATAATCAATCTCACACGTGATTTTCTGTTTCACGAATTTTTGCACCAATCTTCGCACGACGACGAACATATCTTTGAGAATTGGGGATTTTGTTTTCTGTTCTTCCGCTACACATATGATGTCGCCCCCAAGATTTCCCAATAGTACCACCTAGACATAGTCTCCCAAGCAATGGTACAACCAGACTAGGTGGTGGTACCACCCAGTGTCAGTGCTGCAGGTGGTGGTATCGCTAGGACTTGGGAAACTTGGGATAAGACCTTTTTTTACTCCATTTTTGAAGTCAATTGGGGCCTATAAATACCCCAGCTATTCTTGCATAGAATAGCAAGAAAGTTGAGCAAAACTTTGTAATTCTAAAGTTGTAAACCCTATTTGAAAGTTGAGTTCTCTCCTCCTAAAGCTTAGAAAGAGTTTTAAAGGAGGTGTGTGAGGGATACCTTGTAAAAGAGGGTTGTAAAAGGTTATCTCCTAAACTTATAAAATAGAGAAGAGGGGTGTAAAAGGATAGTTGATCTTCACCCATTGAAGGAAGATCGGTACCGGAAGCTAATAGCCTCGAGTGAAAAGGAATCGGGAGTGGATATAGGTTATGATGATCGAACCACTATAAAAATCTGGTTTGCATTTCTATTTTGCTATTTACTTTAAATATAAATTGAATTATTACTTTCACTACCTTATGAATATGCTTTTAAGTTAACATCTTTCTAAAACAAGTTTCATCCTATGAAGATTTTTAACTCGATATGATTTTTATCCACTGCACTAATTCACCCCCCCCCCCCCCCCCCCCTCTAGTGTCGACTCGATCCTAACATCTGGTCCTTAGACTTGAGACACCAAAAATGTCCTATATAAGTACTCCACTCTTTGATACCAGACTTATAGCTTTGGAAGTTTCATATCTAGTACAACCAATCATTGGGAGTGGTAATCAACCTTACAAGGGCTATTGAGTGTCGATAGAGGATCATCCACTTTCGGTATCATGAGAGGAATATCATGTGTGTTCTTGCTCTAACAAATTCTTTGCCAAGGTCATTCGGATTAAGAGAGAAAGAGTTCTTCGGGAGAATCCGATTAGAGCAAGACTTGATAAGAAACCATATGGGCCTGATAGCATCATGCTTGATATACGATTTCTGAGATATTAAATGGATGAGAGACTATAAGTACACGGTAACTAAGGACAGATAGGTCTAATGGATTGGATTCCTCTGTATCGTCTAAATACTATGACGTAGTAGCCTAGTATATCCATAATCGATGAGTCGAGTGAATTATTATGAAGATAATAATTTATAGAGCCAAAATGAGTTCTGACAGGTATGACTCACGGCCAGCTTGATATTGGGCCTAGAGGGTCACACATATGGTAGGTATTGTAACGAGTAGAGGTTCGGATATGAGATATTCACTAGAGCCTCTATTTTATTGTATATCCAATAAGCCTATGAATTATTGGATCCCATGGATGAGATCTAATAAGAGCTAATAAGATATTATTGGGTTGAGACCCACTAATCTAAGAGGCTTGGGTAATTGGATGAAGATCCAATACTCAATATGACAAGATTAATTAGGATTAAGTTAATTGAGGGCCTTTATAAATATAAGGGAACTATAGGCCCATAAGTTGGGGCTTCTTAGTTGTCATATCTTATTCACCACTAGAGAGGAGGACGCTTGACCTCCTTCATCCTCTCCTATAGATCTATAAGGATTTAGGGATATACGATCTCCCTGGGTAACACAACTATCTCAACATGGTTTTTTGTTTCGTAGGTTTTGGGCACCAATCTTCGCACGATGATAAATACCTTTTGGGAAATTTAGGATTTTTGTTTTATGTTCTTCCGCTACGTATGTGATGTCACCCTTGGATTTCCCTATAATGGTATCTCGCACAAGTAGTGGTCATGCCCCATGCAGGCGGTGACCATACACCGTGATTGTAGTTGTAGAAATAAAGAATTAGGATTTTTTTCTTAAAGGAATATTTTTGCCCTTTATAAACGAAGGAATTTCTCTCACTATTCTTAAATTTTATCTTTTGTTTAAGCCCTTTAGAAATTATAAATTTTTATTATATATCCTAAGTAAAAAATTATAGTTTTACCCTTCTATAATTTAAATTTTCTAATTTATATCTTTAATTATAAAATTAATTAATTTGATTTATTTAATCAAATACTTTGATCATAATTAATTTTTGATCAACTTTTGATTTTAATTGAATTTAATTTTTTATTGACTTAATTGGGTTAATGTTTAGCCTAATTTTAGGTTTGCCCAATTAAATAAGATTGACTAGTATAAGGGTTCTATGCAGAATTAAAAATATATATAAATTATTATTTTATTTTATAATTTTCTCATTTGACTTATTGATAATATTTTGCATATGATAAATAAAAATTTAATTATTATTTTTGAATATTTATTTAGTTATTCACATGTATATGTTTGAAATTATAAAATAATATATTTTTTTATATGAAAGCATGATTTATATTTCATCTTGATTGTAGTTATCATATGAGTTTCTATTTATGTTGATTAATATTCAATAATTATTATGATTATTATTTTATTATTAAAATATTTTGATATAATTTAGATTAAATAAATTTGATAAATATTATTTATAACTTATATCTCTAAGTTTTATCTAACTGATAGTTATCAAAGTGGCTTAGGATGGTAGACTTATGATATGTGAATTACAATAAAGATCTTGTCATTTATAAAATATTTTAAACTATATTTTATTTTATTTTATTGGTCTTATAGCCGCTAAGGTAACTTAGACTAACAACATATAAAATTATAATAAAGAATTAGTCTGACATGACATAAGAAAAAATAATATTCTTGATGGCATATATGATTAAGAGATTTAGATAATCCCAAAGAAGAATCTACTTTAAATAATTATGTAATTAAATAGGATAATATTGTTTTGGATATCCTTATAGTTTAGGATTGTATATCCAAAGGTAACAATGCTATTCCACGAGGATAGTATCAATCATTCATAAATAATTTTGTGTGAATACTAGATATGTTAATATTTCACTCGATGAAATAAAGATGACATCAATAATTTAACAATACCTGAAAAACTTAAAGTATTAATATTATATTATTACAATGTTACTTCCTTCATTGCATTCAAATAAATGTCCCTATATTTTTTGGATTAAATTACTATAAAAGGTTTGAATATATATAATTTACTTTGGGTGTGTTAGATCTGAATCAAATTAGTTGAAAGGATCACATGCTTAATTACTAAATATTTTATGGAACAAATAATTAAGATAACTAATCAGAAAAGAAATAAAAGACTTAACTTTATGATAATTATTAATAATATTTAGACTTCATTATAGTCTATAATTAGTGCACTGAAATATTTTAAAAATCAATTTAAACTTACTAATAAGTCATTAGCTAACACCTTAATGAAAGATTTAATTAAAATTTAGAATGATAATATTTGAAGTTCATGATTATATCCTCTATGATTGACAAAGTTGTTAACTCAAGACCATTAAGTATGAAAGTAGTTGAGTTCTTTCTCATACAATTTATTCCTTCTTCTTAGTTTAGCCCATTTAAAATTTACTATAATAAAATTAATGATAAGTGACTTAAATGAGTCGACTAGTATTTGTTTAAATAAAAATTAAGATTAAAATAGGAAATAGTCATAATATTTTGGGTGTTACTCAAGGAGTAACAAAAAAAAAGTTGAAATGTAAATCATATGAGTTTATAAATATTATATAAACTCATAAAAAAAAATTTACAGTAAAATACTATTTCTATCACAGGAATGGTCAATGTGAAGAAAAACTATAGAGTTTGGTTTGAAAGGGAAAGTTATAAGTCTCAACTTTATATATTTCAAATCAAACATTACAAAAATCCATACTTAATAGATTAATTCTGACATTTTAATATATATTACAAATAATAAAGATTTATTTTAATATAAAAACCAAAAGAGAATAAAATATTTATTGTTATAATGAATCATCTAAAAGCAAAAGCGATAGTAGTTGGTATTTGATGGATCTCTAGGATAATTTATTTGATGGATCTCTAGGATATATGCTATGTTCTTAAAATTCTAGAAATTTAGATTCTTTACCTAGAATTATCAAAATATTATTCCTCTTTTGGTGGTCATAAACTTAGTATGATTCAATAAAAGTTAATATTTGAATTCTATATAATAGTGTATACAGAATTAATGTGAATCTTGAGTTTATAATAATCTTGTAATTAAATATTGAAATGAAATATAGTTTTATAAACACTTTGAGATTATATATGCTTATATTTATAGGTCATCCATATTTCTGTTTTAATAAAGAGGAATATTTTATTATATTTATAGATAACCTGTTGAGATATGACTATATAAATCTAAGTCATGTAAATTCTCAAGTTGTTGACACCTTTAGGTGTATATAAATGAAGTCAAAAAATAATTAGATAAAAAAAGTCAAAATTATTAGATCTTATAAGGATGATAGATTTTATGATAGCTATAATGAACCTAATCATAATTCTAGTTCTTTTATAAGATTATGAAAAAGTATGATATTTTTTACTTAGTATGATTTACTAGATATGCCACAGCAGAATAAGATTGCTAAAATGTAAAATTGTACTCTTATAAATATGGTTAGAAGTAAAATAGGTTATTATTCTATACCTGAATCATTGTGACGAGAAGCTATAAGAATGATTATGTATATATTGAATAAGGTTTCTAGTAAGTTAATTCCATCAACCTTTTTTAAGTTATGGATTGATTGAAATTTCAATTTAAGATATTTGCATATATATATAGGATTATACGATCTTCAATTCATATGAAAAGAAATTAGATTCAAGGATTATTTTTGGATATTTTATTATTTATCTATAAAATTTAAAGGGTTTATTACCATAATCATCGTATATGGATAATTGAATTTAGTAATACAAGATTTCTAAGAAATAGTGAATTAGTGTGAGTGAAATCTCAAAATTTAATCCCGATATTCAGAAGATATAGGTTGATACTCTTTTATCATTTGAGAGATTATTGTTACATTAGTAAATGATTTGATAAAAGTGAACAATAAAATAGCATTAGTGAACTCCCACATAATATTGATATCACCACTAATGATTTTGTAGAACAATCGCAATCGATAGTTTTGAGAATATCTCAAAAGGAAAGGAGACCTATTATATATTATTATTATATGGTACATATACAAAAATCAGATTATGATATAGGAATCAAAAAGATCACTTATTGTTTTCATAAGTTATTAAAAGTAGTGATTCTAAAAAATGATACGATACGATAAAAGAAGAATCGGAATCAATAACCAGAATAGTGTTTGAGAACTTATAAAATTGCCCAATAACTATAAAAGAGTTTATTATATAAACATAACTCAAAGAATAATATTGAACAATATAACAATCAGATTTATGATAAATTATTTTACCCATAAAGAATGCATCGAAAAATATCTTCTCAAGTTTTTTAAATGAGCTCATTAAGAATCATTATAATATTAATGACTCATTATGATTTTGAGTTACAGGATGTGAAAACAAATTTTCTAATTGGGGATCTAGATTTATATTTATTAACATAAATGATTCATAAAGAACATAAAGTAATATATAATTTGGTATATAAATTTAGAAAATCCATTTATGACCTTAAATAGCCTCTAAATAATGATATATAAAGTTTTTTAATATCATTACATTCTTTATATTTAAGAAAATTACTATTGATTAATATTTATATTTGAAGATTAGTGGGAGAAAGTTTATTATATTGCCTTAAATATCGATTATAGTTTGCTTATCAATAGTAATATTAATTTATTGTACTAAACAAAGAAATTTCTCACTAAAAATTTTAAGATGTTTGATATGAGTAAGATATTTTATGTTATTAGCATTAAAATATTTAGGAATAGATCTCAAGGATTACTAGGACTATCTCATAAAGAATATATTGACTGAATCTTGAAGAGATTTAGTATACAACTTTGCAAATGATAAAAGAAAAAATTTTAATCAAAATAAATATTATTTAAAATGACTTCAAAAAGAATTAGATAAAGAAAAATATTCCTTATGTATGCATAGTTAAAAGTCTATTATATATTTAAAACCTATGCCAAATCATATATTAGTTTTATAATTGAAATACTGGATAGATATTAGAGTTACCTAAGAATGAAAAATACTAAGAGACTACAAAGAAAATAATAATTACCTAGAAGGGACGAATGATTATATGCTCATATATATGAAATTAGATCAGCTTGAAATTATGATATTTTCATGTGCTGATTTTGCAAATTGTCTCAATAATAGAAAGTTCATTTTATGGTTTATATCTATATTAGTTGGAGAGACAATTTATAAGAAAAAAATAAAATAATATACTATTATATTATTAACAATAGAAGTTAATTTTGGACATGCTTTGAGGCCATTGATCAATCTTTATGACTACGAAATTTTATCTTAGGACTTAGATGTTGTTAGACTCAATTGTCAAGTTGTGAAAAATACTTTATGACATATCACAATAGTTTTATTCTCTACCAGTTCTATGTATTATGGTATAAAGTATTTGATGGTTAGAAAAAAGAGTCTAAAAATAACTAATGTCAATTAATAGCTTGAGTTTTACTATATTGATTGTTGACTTATGATCTACAATGTTTGAAAGAACATATTCTTATGATTAGGTTTGTGAGCAACTCATAAAAGATATGGTGATATACGTTTGAGTGGACATAATAATTAATATTCTTACATGCATATTTAAAATTATTTATTTCTACTATTATGTTCAAATTTATATATGTACATATTATGATTGAATGTGATGACAAGAATGTCTTAATAAGATAAATTATAGAAATCATTTTGAACTATATTAGGAAGTGCTAATAGTGTTATGGTACATAGAAGGAAGTATGACATTGATGATATACAATTGTTATGACTCATGTTACTAGTTAAAATTAATATAATATTATTATATTTATTAAAGTTATTGGTCTATTTTTGTAATTCATGCATGTAAAAATGAATTTCAAAATCCAAAATCTAGTTGGGTAAAATTAATCTTAAATAAATTTTATTTTATTTATTTTTTATTTTGAATCCTTTTGTATCTTTGGGTAAGTGGGAGAATATTAAAGTATGTGATCTTATCTAATTAGGTAAGATATATTATGGATATTATTAGATTTTGATTATGATTATTGATCAATAGAAAGAAAGTTTAATTATAATATTATTCGATAGGATATGACCTTGATGGGAGGGACTTTTCTAATTAATTATCCTTAACCCTCTGCCCTTATCTATAAATAGATAAAACCTCTACGTACTATATACAGAAAACACATAATATATAGATACACAGATAAGAGTAGATGTGTAGATACATGATTGAGATATTACAAAATTTTCATTTTCCTTTAGTCACGTGAATCAATCAATGAGAGATTAAAGATTAGAGATCTTCTCTTTATCTCTTATTGTCCCTAAATCCATCAACCAAGTTTGCGTTGTGACACTATGGTATTTTGCTATTGTGTATCAAGATAATTACCAATTAAATCTCTAGTTTTCAACCTATAATAAAAAATCATATATGGTAGCACCGAGTTGCAACCTCAACAGATCATACTTCTCAAAGAAAAATAAAAGGATCATACTTCAGCAAGATTTGCAGTAATATTTGTACCTACAACATTCTTTTTCCAATGTCTGATTTGCATGCCATGGTTCAGATGCTCCTAAGCTGCTGCAATGGTGATAATACATGCTTATCATCTTAATCCACCTTCCATGTTTCAAATTCCTGTCGCTTTTTTTTTTAAGAAAACTTTGAATTACTCAAGCGTATTGCAGAATTTGCGAAACAAAATTTGAAGAACTGTGTTTATCATTGGTAGAAACATCCCATGAAACAACCTCCTTCCTCTCCCTACTGCGGCCAAGATTGGCCAGCTTGTGTAGAAGAAACTCTCTAGGTTAATGATGTCATCAACTATCGATATACATCACTGGTAAGATCAAGATAGCATATTTATGAGATTTAATCAATCTAAATGATCGAATTGTTGGGCCAATCGCATGCCCTTCCTGTAGGCCTGCCTGCAATCAATGCTTCTCCCTCCGCCTTTACAAATTCCTGTTGTTAGTATCTGTTTAAGAGACTGTTTCTTGTGTTCTGATCTCAGAGCAATGGGCCGAAGTATCAGACATAAAATAACTATATCAATCAAATTAATGACCAAAGAGCTCAAGAAGTTATAATTAGCAAGAACTAAGCGTCATAACGTAAGTTTCTACAATGCATACATGTTATAACATAAACTGCAAGATGAGAGCACGCCAACCATCTCAGACCCACTGCCTTCACGTTGTATTACCCTCGTGCAAATCCTGGTCCATAAACAAAACCTATGAGAGGAATGCTTGATATGGATCATGAGAGGACTCCTTTCTTTCTCTTCAGTCATAAAAAGTACATTCTTCTCAGTTTTATATCTGCCCCGGCTAACTCTGTTTTTATGGATCAATTTTTCAATCAGCTACTTTATGAAGGTGGTGGGACTTCCCAATTCTGTGGCAAGGGCCCGATATCGTGTATAATCTCTCTGTGGCAAGACCAAACAAGTTTGATTGCTTCTGGGGTGCCAATTCCTGCACCTCTGGGATCGCCAGCTGGGCCAAACCTACAGTGTTAAACCATTGCCATTATGATACTGTGAGTTTCACAGCCTAAAATGAAGTAAATTTGATGCTACTAATTTCCAATCACCAGTGGTTCTGTGGAGCTCCAGTGGTCCTTGCCCTGATTCCAGCATATGTCGTCCCATTCACCGACTTCCCAAGCACTTCCTGCATGGATGCAAAAGGGGGTACATCAAATACCAAGAGTTACAACACATTACTTTGGTATTACGACGTAAAAAGATTAAGAACCTTTGTCCACTCAATTAGATCTCTCATCAAAATTTCTGATTATGTGATGATGAACAGTTCCAACTTACACAACATCCAAAACATAGCATTGTGGGGAAAAAAAAATGAAATAAAATAAAAAACTACAGTTATGAACTACCATATAAGTTGCAGTTTTAAACTTTTAATTTTCCAAATAAATAAATGAACAGGGACTGATGTGGTTCAGCATACCAAGCAAATGCAGTGATGGACAGGAGATCAAGTGCTAAAGGGAAGCTCTGTCAATGAAACATAAAGGGAAAGAAAATCCAAAGGCATTGCTGAAGTGATAGAATCTGGCTTCTTCTAAGGATTGGGATAACTAACAGCCATAATTATTAAAAGGTTGAAAACATTTACTTCAACTTAGCAAATTTGCTTTGCAGCTATAGCCTTCCTTAACAAAATGTGAGACCTTTAGGGACCTAGTAGTCTAGGTGGATCATAATAATACTTATTGAATCCTGTGCCCTAAGATTGTATAACTTATTCTCCAAAAGAAAATGGCATCATTTACAAGCTCCTTTAATCATGCTACAATCTGTCAAAGCTTTACTCGGTAAGAAGTCAATCAGAAGACATGAATAAAATCCAAATCAAATTGATCAAACACATATTCCATAAAAAGTGACTAGGTTTGTGGATATTTATATCAGTACTTGAACATATAAGAAAATATAGCCCACAACAGTTTCAGACAGTTGCAAATCTTACCTGCAGGAACAATGGATCATTTGAGACCACAGCAGCTGTTAAATGTGCATGCATCCTCTCACAAGCATTCAACACCTCAGTGAGCTGATCATGCTTGTAGTAAGTGATAATCTGGGTGAGAAGAGTCATCAGTGAGTTTTAATTGTAGCTGTGGTTCCAATAAAAACAACTCCAAATAAAATATTTACAGATACAAAATGAATTTCTCTTATTTAAAATGGAAGTACAGGAGAAAAAATATAAAGCATATTTTTTCCTGAATCCATATTTCAGCTGTTCAATCAGCAAGTGAAAGAACAATAATGAGCTCCAAATTGGACATGCTTTAGACTCATCAACCATTCCCTTTCTCCCTTGATTTATCTATATTGGTGGTAACTCAGAGATAAGAATAGCGACTTATGTGAGGGAGCAGTTGCAATTAAATGATGAGACTTTGTAGAATTTCTTGATTGAAAGCCAAAAAAGAAAAGATGGATTTTCAATGTGTGCTAAGAGTTCTTGCCCACAAAAGTCATGTAGTGAGAACTTTTCTAGATGCGTGAAAAAAATAACTACAGTGGACTCATCACCATGGCCATCATTATTATCTAGACCATTTTACCTCAAATGCATCGTCAGTTTTAGACCACTAGTCAAATATTTCACAAACAAACTGAGAAAATTCCTAAGCCCGTTGTAACTAGACAAGATGGTGCCCATTGTCTAGCCATGAAAATTTCAGGTCAGAGAGGAACTTATCTGAAAGCAAAACCTAATGCAGATATAAAGCTTTAAAAGGCTTGAGTTATGGAATAAGGTGGAAACAGAAAACTTCACCACAAGTAATAATGTTCATGATAAAAATAAAACAATGAAGCACAACCATGCTTTAATATCCATTATTCTAAATCACAATTGAGAAATTTTACCCTGGAGTAAAATTAAAGGTACACTCTTTTAACTTTAACATTTACCTGGAAGGGGCCAAAAATTTCTTTTGTAACAAGCTCGAAGTTATCAGGTTTAAGTATTTCTGCTAAAGGAACAAAAACAGCTGTTGGTTTCAGTGCACCATAAATTTTTGGAATAGAATGATTCTCCAACTCTTCACCACCAAAAAGTAGTTCAGATCCTGGAATCTTAAGCAACTTCTGGATATGTTCCAGCATGCTTTCTGTTGTGACCTGTGTGAACAAGACAATTCCTTAGAATTTAATATCTCATGATAAAGCAAATAAAAGATAGAAGATATTTTGACCCAACAGACTCAGTGTATATACATATCAAAATCATATGCACCCGACAAATATAAAAAAATTCAATTTAATTGTTTTGAAATATATTCAATTATGTTGTTTTGGAACAAGAAAAAGCTTGTCTTGCTTGGACCAAAGCTTGCTTGAACAAAAGCTTATCTTCTTGTACTCTAGGACACTTGTCTTGCTGAAACCTCAATGATTTTTTGCAGATAGCATAGGTATTGGTGATCATGATAATATTTGCATGTAGGAACAGCGCTAAAGAGGAGAGTTAAGCTATCCACCTCATATATATAGTAGAATGTGTAGTAAAATGACTGCTTTGCTTCTTCTATTGCAGATTGAGGAGATGCTATCTTAGAACATAATCAATTATTCAATTATAGAACAAGCAATGGCTTTCACTAGGTATGAGAGCCTTGAGTACACAACTTCTGTAGTGGCATAACCAGACGACTCTTGACTCACTTAACTAACTCGCTAATGCACATGAATATCGATTCATAGTTGTTACTAACGCCCTTGCTTACAAGCTTCTTGGCTGTTGTTCTCCTAGCAACCTCTGATAGCTTCCGTATTAAATTGCTTACACTAATTTTCACTGAGATGACATTCAATTGTTATATCTACAACGTCTCTAATCCACCTTTACCTAAAATATCCAGAATATTTTTATGCCACATAACCTTAACCCTTAGCGGAGTGCTCCTGCCTGCACCGAATATCTTAATCCACTTACTGCAAGTACCATTTGTCTCTTATCTTGAATAGCAACCTACATTCAAGTGAAGAAAACTAAAAATTTATAGTAAATCTTACACAAATATAAACACAAAGTACGGCATGAGTTATTTCCTTTAGGTTTGTATTGGAGAAAGAGCTAGTAGAGTCAATAACTAATTATCATAAACCATAGGACACAAAATTAATTCCAATTGAGAAACAAAATTTTGATATTTTAGAAGGCATGTGAATTAAAAATAGCTTGACTTATTTTCTGGCTAAAAAAAATTATACACCATGTTAAGGAACTGCAAATCCCAAAAAGTTTAATTAAGGAAGAAACTTATTACGAATGAACTCAAATATTGTTGATAAAGGTCTATTCCAGATTCAACGTTGTGCTGCATTTGCTAATTAATGTTAAGTTGAAAGACAATTTATCTGCTATGAATATCAAACTAGCACACTTACAGTAAGAACAGGGCCAATAGTTAAATCCTGCAGCTTTCGTCGCCCAGCAAGAAGTTGCATTTTAGACAGTAGCTCACTGGAAGCCCAATTCTGCAAACGAAAATGGAAAATTTTCCAACTTGTGAGATATAGGTAAAACAAGAGTCTTTGATTTAAACTATAGCATGTCAATCTAAATTTTTTTATGCAAGCAAGCTATGGTATATCATAAATTTCACAAAATTAAGAAGTATAGACTAGAGAAAAATTGCAATTTACTAAAGCTGCATATTAGTTTTTATTTAATAATATAATGAAGTGATTTGTTAATGTCTTGATTAACCTTCTTGTCATTAAGAAAATGCTACAGTTACATGGCACAAGAATCTTGATGCCTTTTTAGCATGGCACAAAATTGTGTTGTGTTCACCTGTATGCCTTATGCAGGCAATCATAGACCAGAAATTGGCAGTCATATGTTGGCACCTCCAACAGGTTGACATGGCTTTTATTGATAGCTTTCTAGCAGTTGTATCAAGTTTCAACATATCCCATTACATGACAATCATAACAGCAATCCTTGCATTAAAGTTAAGATGACAAATGGCACCTCATGAATGAATAGAATTGACTGAGCAGAGCACTTTTGGCCACTACAAGCATAAGCATCTTGATCGCATACCCATGCAACATAATCAACCTGCCAGAATGATAAACAGCCGATAAGTGGCTTTACATATGCAAGTGACATCCATATGAAAGGTGGCTTTAGCTATAAACTAACAAACCTCTTGAACATCTGGACCAAGGATTTTCCAATCATAACCTGCATCTTCCAATTTAATGCGGCCTTTCAAGTCCACAGCTAAACTTTCAGCTACTCGTGAACTCCCAGTAAAAAGTGTCATTTGTGGCTTTGCCTGGTTGTACAAAGCACAAAGATATAAAACATTCCAATTAGAACAGGAGAAATACCAACAAGCTTGTAAATATAATTATAGAAAATTCAAAATGTTTTAACAGTCAGCAAGCGGACTCCCCATTCATTATATTTCTGGTAGTATTCAACTAAAATTTAGATCAAATATCTGAAAGCTAATTTAACAATTTGACAAAATGGGAACTCAGACAAACAGTAAAAGTTCAGGTGTGTTTAGCATTACAATGAACTATAAAAATTCCTTTAGGAAAACGCAAACCTCTCGCAAAAGTTTATTCATTGTTTTACCATCCGAGTTGATGAAGTCAACATCCTCTCTAGGTAACCCACAATCATGAAGCAATCGAAGCATTTGCTCCATCACAATGCTCACCTGTAGCAACCAAAATTTCCCATCAGTTGTGCAAAATACAAATGGTCAGAATAGTCAAATTAAAAGCAAAGGAAAACATTAGCATCAGCAAGACATGATAAAACAGGCAATAATGACATCTTGATGCTGGAGGTAACAGATCTCAAATGTGTCCAAGCTACCACTAAAAACTGTGACTGCAACTTACCAACAAGGAAACCAACCATTCAAAAAAATTAAGAAGAAAGATGGAATCATGGAACCATTCAGCCTGTCAAGCCAATGACATTATGTTGAAAAAAAAAAGAAAAAAATTTAATTTGAATCCAAGAATAAAGCAACATGGCTTTGGCTGAGACATGGCATAATGTGCCAAATATAGTTCAGTTTAATGATACTCCAAATAAAATTTGAAATATGTCATACATCAGTTGAATGATCATTATTATGGATCTTACTGCCTCAACTAAATTGTGTGTTATCTAAATCCACATGCAATCTATTTCCCAAATTGGAGCAAAAGGAAAGTGAGCTGAGCTTGACACCATAGGCAAGCTTTTTTCGAGAAAGAACTTACTGAGTTGATATGACAACCCAATCTCCCACATCACCAGGTGATGTTGAATTGTTGGTATCTACAGAATATATAGATAGACTGAATCCTGATAACTCAGCAAATCACATGGATAAGATCAGTTTAAGTATAAGTTACTACATCAGTCGATACATTGAATTCTGACACTTGGAACAGAGCCAAACCTAGGACCGCAAATGTGTCCACTAATGAGCCAGAATAAATGTGCTACCTGTGAAGCACAACATAAAGTGGAGCAACCACTATCATGTTATCCTTCCCACATGTCTAACATGGACTACTGGTTTAGGCCATGGGGATTGAGTGTGTTTCTTTGTGCATGGACCTTGACTAGTATACTAGGCTAAATACTTAGCCACTGACATATATTATTGGATTGTTCCAACCAAGGATTTAAATTTCAATTCGATATTGGTTTTGGTGATCAGTTGGGCTGATATGGTACTAGGATACTAGGCAATATGCTGATTTGTAACATACGCTATCACCAGAAAAAATAATCTATAGAGTCTGGTACTAGTCATTGATTGAATTGGTAAATACTGGTTAGTACATAATGGTCAAACAAGTATTTGAGATTTTCAATACAACTAAGTCCTAGAAATATTGATGTTGTAGCAGCTGAGAAATTCAAAGAGGCATCTGTTCAAACAAAGAAATTTTATTAACATTACCTTGCTATCAACTTTAATAATTGGTTTATTGCCCATGTATAGTGCACCCATTAGTTGCAATACGGGAATCTCCAATGGGAAATTGAAAGGCGTAATTATAGCAACCTGTTGAAATTCAAAAATAAAAATTTCTAGATTTCTTTTCTGTAACAATATGTGAATTAAACAGACAAATAAATAATCACAATATTTAGTGTAAAATTCAAAAAGGTTAATACAGGTTTAACCACACAGGCACTAGCATGTATTTTGTCTTTACAGTAAAAAAGCATGCGACATGCATACCAGTAAAACGATAACCATCTCTATGTATTATAACTTAATGCATGTGGATAGGCATTTAACTTATACTTTTCCTCGATGAACACACATGCATTTACATTATTGCATGAAGGGAATGATAATTATTGTACTACACATCTCAGATAACCTCCTAAACAGAACTTTGATTGTTCATTTCTTTAGTAACAGAAATCTCTTTTAATGAATACTTCTTATAATATGGATGTAGCATGTAAGATTGAAACCACAGAGATTCCAAGGCACTAGAGGTTTCCAGTATAAATTTCAACAATTTAAAGAATTAGGTTATTCAATTAAATTAGTTCCAAAGCAGAGAGATAGTCACAATGCATCAGATGTATTATCATTGACCATTATCACCCTCTGATATATTTTTTGCCTTTGAAATACTTCTTCGCAAGAAGAAAATCACATGAACTAAAATGAGGACTAAAACCAGAAATAAGTTAATATGTACATAGGTAAAAAAGAACTGTGACAATAATGCAGTCGTATAGCAGATAACAGTATAGACCGACAAAATTTAGAGAATTTTCATAGTTTTTCATAGTCAAATACCTTCACAAGCAACACCCTAATTTCATAAACCACTGGAAGTATGTATTTTCATATGAAGGTGTCCTAAAAGGATGCATTTGTTGTTGTTTGTAGATCAGGCAACAGTAGGTCATTAATTAAAAGAAGTATTCATTCATGGAAAATTGTGAGGTTCATGTGGACCAACATCTAGAGATGCAGCTCTAAATCTGATTCCATAAGCCACATAGTTTTCCTATCTGAAACAGGGTTTTATAGAAAACAAGAATGTTTGCTAACAATAGGCTTTCAGGATTTGACAATAGTGCCATGGACTACAAATACCCTATTACTTAATCAGGAACAACACATGGATATGCAAAATAAAGTTCTCACTTTAAAACTTTTAGAAGAAGGCAATAATATTGCATAGATAACTGTATTTGGAAGAACAAAAATCATAGTGGATGTATATTAGAGAATCAGTAGAGGAATATCAAACATAAGGCACTACCGAGTTTTAAATTACTGTTGGGATTTCTTAAAATTGACAGGCTTCAATGACATTTAGTTGAATCTTGACATGATTTATTTAGCTTAACAGATATGCTTGGATGATTAGAATTACTGTTTTTAAGGTTCCTGGATTTGATCAGGTTGATAAGCTCTTGAAGACTTTCAGCCAAACAAATCACTTAATGAAATCTCTAATGGAAGTTATGTGTCGTTCAATTAAATGATACAGTCATAATATCCTCTCACTTTATGATGCCAAATATAAGGCAATGTCAGGGCAATCAGGACTCAAATTTTGGGCCTCACCAAGACACCAAAGATAGAACATTTGATAAACATTAGCAAGATGAAAATAGTACTCTTGCAATGGATCCTTAAAACTGTAGCTTAAATCACCAATACAAGTTTTGCAAAAAATGAGAACTCACAGCATAAGCCATTCTTATGCTCCTTGTCCATAATTTTCCCAAGTCCTAAAATTTCCAACAATTCCAACTCATGCTCCTGTCACTGACCATCTATAAAGTACAGACATGGACATGACAGGATCGATGTGGCTGTAGCAAATTGTTATAGATCTATATTTATTTTTAACATTTGATATATGAAAATAATTATGACCCTCATATGTACCTTATAAGTAGAAATAACAATCACTCACAAAGTACCACAAATTTACATTTAAAAGATTAAAATATTAAGAGTCAGAATAAGCTGAACATCTGAAATATATACATTGTTTAAGATCGACATGTCTAGAAGCCTTATATAGATCGCATGGTTCTGGCATTAATATCATGTAATGACAGAGGAATATAGATAATTCACTAGTTCTCATGTGTTTTGAACTTTGAAGTGTCCAACTTAAGAAGCGTCTGACAAGCATTGATATCTGAGAGGGACACAAGAACACGTGTCTGAGCTTTATAACTAACAATGCTTTTTTTTCCAAAATTGTAAAGCAATACAGGATAGCCTTCTTATGAGTCCCATACAAAGGAGACCTGCTAACTCAAACAGGAGAAATAGAGAAGCCTTACAGGACCATATGGCCATCGATAGCCATGGCTCTGCTGCCCAAGGTGGTTGCCTGGTACTGCAAATGATCGAGCTAGGAACCGCACCTGTCATATCAGAAAGAAATGATTAAAACTGATGGCAGTTAATGATTGCAGACTGCATCCTATTTGAAAGGAAAAAAAAATATGAGCAGATGATCCAAACAGAACAGCAGATTTTTAAAAAGTCTAAACCTTCTGTTTGTACCTGGTCTCCAGAAAAATTCTCCAAAAATTTTTGGGTTACATTGACTTCACCAAGAGCTTGGTTATAACTCTTCGGTGATACTCTTTGGATAAGCCTTGCAAAAAATTCTGAAACCTAATATTATACACAAGAATCAAGCATATAAATATATGACTTAACTATCCAAAGCTTCATCCTGAATGTCCACTGACCATCACACATATTTAAAAAATAAAACTACCGAAAAAAATTATCATTTATATTCAAAAAGAATGTACCTGAGGTTGAGCGAGCATCTGTGCAGCTTTTGCAGATACATCACCATATAGCAAGTATCTACACGAAATTAGAACAAAAATCAGCAAGTAAAGAAAGGAAAAAAAAGGAAAGAAAGAAGTGACCATGCTTAAAGCGAACAAGAAAATCAGATGAAACTAGACAAATAGATCTTTTTTCTTTTTCTGTCTCAATAATTCAAAAGAAGCAGACATGCAACTTTTAAGTAAAGCACTTCCAATGAAAAAAAGTTCAAAAAGCAAGCAGGATTCTTGTAAATGTATTTTAAGTACAAAGCACAACATTCAGATTATTCAACGCAGAAGAGCATATAAACATTTAATGATAGGCTAAAAATTTGTCAAGTACACATCATCATATAGGGTAGCTATAGAATACAACTCAAAAACAAGAAGGCTGTGACAAATAGTTCCACAAAAGGAATGGATGGTGGATTGTGTTGGTATATAAGGCCAGATGCTAGTAAACTTAAAACCATATTTCCCAAAATTCTTTTGCCCAAGATATTAGTATTAGATCCATCAAACCTCATATACTAACAAAATCCAACATCCATTATAAGGTAACCTTGTGAACCACTTGATCTGAAGTCTGAACCAATATGGGTCAAGATGGGGGCTTTCTTGAACCCCATAGGTCAATTTTAGAACATGCATGGTGGGCCTTGACCAAGGCATCAAGCCATTGAGTGCAGAAGGTTGTGATACCCAAATTAGCTTTGTACTGGATACAAATGATTAATGGTCTTCCTATATAGGATCAGATGGTTCTACTACCTGTAAGAATTTTGGACAACTTTGCATAAATTTCATTTTATCCCAATCACTGGGCAAGTAGGCCTAAGAATTTTGAACAACTTTGTATAAATTTCATTTATCCCAATCACTAGGCAAGTAGGCCTATCATATTAGACTATGACAAAGGCACCATGGGATTTTACAAAATTTTATCATATTCAGTCAAATTAACCTGGATGGCTACATAAAAAACATAAAAAATCTTATGATACTGTGACAAATTTTAGTCCCTCAAGCAAAACAAAGTATTAAAAATCATAAAAAGATCAAACCCTGTGGTTTATGGATCAAGATGATCTATGAAACAAACAGACTAAACTTGTTTAAATGTAAAACAACTAACAAATTCCACTGGTAAACAGTAAATTTAAGATAGATGGAAGAGAATATCTTTTGAAAGAATAAGTTACAATATTTTTCTGAATTTGCAAGGTTGTAGAGGTGATAAAAAATATTGTTACAAACATGTGACTGAATCTATGTACTGAACTTCAAGTAGCATGAAATAACCATGTTATTATGCAGTAGTTATAAAACTTATTCCAAATTTCATTAATTTACTAAGAAAACAAACCTATCTTGAGCTCTAAATGGATTGTGGAGCCCATACTTGGGGCACCTGCATAAGCTGTGCACAAATGGCTGCAAAAAGCAAGTGAAACAATTAGATCTGATACCACAAGAGATTAGTTCCAGGAAGTATGATACCCGGAAGTAGGATGAATACCCAATAATTATTCCAAACTGATTCCCATATATACTAATGAAGGTCAAATGAGGATATATTGCACTAAGCACAGCTAAATGGCAAGGATCCATGTAACC
The DNA here is from genome assembly GCF_036884655.1 of Musa acuminata AAA Group. Taxonomy (NCBI): domain Eukaryota; kingdom Viridiplantae; phylum Streptophyta; class Magnoliopsida; order Zingiberales; family Musaceae; genus Musa; species Musa acuminata. The sequence goes on from NC_088349.1 coordinate 41,970,270, forward strand.
GAACCCAACATATGTTTTTTTCTCTTTGCATAGCTAGGAAGAAAATGTGCTGCAGGGCCATAAATGCTGCATACCTCAATTTCTGCTTCCTGAACATCAGCAACTTTAATGAAAGGACTGCCATTTAAGGGATCAAGAAGCCAATTCCAACCAGAAGATACCTTCCATTCACCTTGAACTAAACAAAATCATCAAACCATGCCAAGTTATCCATCTATGCAACAGAGTTTCATTTAAAGACTTAAACAACTGAGTGCATGCCACAGAAACAGAGAATTGTTCTACATCTACAACTGCAACCTACTAAGCACTAGAACAAAGCCATAATAAACTATTATGGAACCAAAGCAAACTGAAAGTTCTTTTCACAGGGAGCAAATAATTACTGCAGTTAAGAACATTGAGAAGTGAAATGTTTAGACTTTACATAATAAATTATTTTACATACTTTCTATTGTAATAACTAAGAATAAAGCTTTACCCCTAGCAAGAGTACTCAATATTACTGAAGCATGTCTTTATAAAGAGGTATCCTTTTTACAAAAAAAATTGTCTGAGTATGAGCTAGAATTATTCCCCCATAAGTGTGTATAAACATGTTCATAATGTCCATAGCTGTTAACCGAAAAATGATGATGAACAACTTGACATAAGCTTTTACCAATCCAATTTCGATCATCACTTTTTAACATTTAGAGAAAGCACGTTTCAAAATGTTGAAACTCAGAAGACTTTGTCAAGCATCCCAGTCTGTGCTTCTATAAAAACCTGCTCCTTAATTACTATAAAATCATATTTCAACTTTCTTGGAAACAAATATAGTAAGCATTTGAATACATCCGAGATGACAGCAACGTACCCAAGTTCTTTACTTCTGCTGGGTGGGAACTTGAAATAGCATCGACTGTCACTGTAGCAAAAGATGTTGAGTGTAGGGTTCTGCTGATGTTGAAAATTAAATGAATCAGAGACAGGACTTGATAATCAACATCAATAACCATCAAATTAAAAGAGTAAGTTAGATACACAACAAAATCGCCAAACAACTGAATCAGGAACATTCTAATGAAGAAACCCTACGGAGAAGCATACATCATAAGTCAATGCTCCAACAAAATCCAGCACCGATGATTCGATGTCTGTGACCAAACTTTCTAGTTGGGCAGCACCGTAAACAAAATCAGAACTTCTTTCAAGAAAATAAACAACCTAATCTAGAACAGTAGGTTGACCAAAATCAATCCACAAGAAAACTATCCAAGCTCAAATTCGCTCTCATAGCAATGGGATAAAGCCCAGGAGGCTGCTCTAAACGATCCAAGTTTGCATAAAGGCAAAAATCTTGACCGAATTCCATGATCAGAGACCTAAACCCTAAGGAACAGAAAACAAACTGACACAGAGAATTGATACCTCAAAGCATTGAGGAACAAGCCCGAGCCCGCTCGCTGCGCTCTGGCCGTGACCCCTATTGCGAATGGCAACCGATGCATGATGGGATACCGAGAGGCGCTATAGAATTCTCGGAGAGATGAATCGATAGATCTCGATCTCGATCTCGATCGAGAGAGAGAGAGAGAGAGAGAGAGTTGCAACGAACAAGCAAGGAAGGCTTTTATCGCGGCTGGTGATCCTTCGACGGGCGTGCAAGAAGAGATGTCCGTGTCAGGTTATGCACTTTTCTAGAGAGTGTTTTACTCCGAAACGGCAAGATTTTTTAATGTCAAAAGCTTATGCAACGATTAATATGTATATATACAGCAAATAATAATGATATAAATTTCTAAGTGCGATTTTTCAAGAAAATATTCATATTTACGTATTTTTCAAAAAAGTAAATAATACTCTTAATTTACAAAAAATCCAAAATATCCCTAATTTTTTTATTTTTGATTATTTTTTAACTGATGTAGTACTTTCATTTGGTTTCTTTATAGTATTTTTTAATAATATTTATGATATTTTATTGATATATTAAAAATACTATAAATGTTATTTAAAAAATATATAAATAATATTATATCATGCTTCTTTGATTGTCATTACTTATAAACTGTTATAATATCATATTTTTAGGCCTATAATTTGTTTGATTGAGATTAAAAGTATATTTAAATCATTTACAATGTTTTTAAATAAGTTTTATAGTGTTTTTATTATGCTGGCAAAGGCACTATAATAAGTTAAAAACATTATAATAGATCAAAATACTATAACATTCGAGAAAATTTTTGAGGGATAGTTTAAGTATTTTTTTTTTAATTAAGAATACTTTTTGAAAAAATAAAATGGGGGTACAGATTAAAAAGTACTTAAAATATAAATATTTTTTAGGAAAATCATACAATTTTTAAAGCCATAACCCTCTCCATCAAAAATTATAAAATATATTTTTACTTTTAAATTTTGGATATTTAAAAATATTAACCTTTCCAATATTTGTTGTCAACCTAATTTCCATCTTACAAGTAATACCGAATAATAAAAGATATTATTGAATAATATTCAAGATAATACTTACTCAATTGTACCATTCGGAAGTGCAAAGAAATTGAGATGTGATGAGGTAGTCAGTCAGTCATTGCCTTTTTCCTACTAATTATATGAATTTTTAATATAAATTTTAGAATTTTTCAGTAGGGCGCTTTGAAAATTTTCTACGGAGAGCTTTTGAATGAATAAAAAGATGATTTTGCCTTTTAAAAAATTTATGCCCTAACTCTAATCAGGCCTATGCTACCACCATCCCTCACCATCCATCCCTATATGTATAGATGTATACATATATCTATATATATATATATATATATATATATACATATATATATATATATATACATACATATATATATATACATACATATATATATATATACATACATATATATATATACATACATATATATATATACATACATATATATATATATATTTATATATATATATATATGTATAGATGTATACACATGTATAGATGTATACACGTGTATACATGTATACATATATACATGTATACATATATACATATATATATATATATATATATATGTATGTATATGTATATATACATATATATACATATACATACATATACATACATATACATATATATATATATATACATATATATACATATTTATATGTATATATATGTATACATATATATGTATATATATGTATACAAATATATATATATACATATATATATATATATATTCATATATATTTATATATATATGTATGTATGTATATATATACGTATTTATATATATATTTATATATATATGTATATATATATATATGTATATGTATATATGTATATATATATTTATATGTATATACATATACATGTATATATATATTTATATGTATATACATATACATGTATATATGTATTTATATGTATATACATATATATATATATACATATATACATATACATATATACATATATATATATATATACATATATACATATATATATATATATATATATATATACATATATATATATATATATATATATATATATATATATATATATAATCAAAGAAGGTCACTTGGGTGAAAACTAAGTGATGATGATGACTTGTCACTTCTTATAAGAAAGTTTAAAAAAATTTTAAAAGAAATAAAATAAAATAAGACATTAAGAATAAAAGTAAACTCAAAAAGTATCAAATAATATGCTATGAATGCAAGAAGCCGGGGCACTTCAAAAATAAATGTTCCCAAGTGAAGAAGAAACTGTTGAATCTCAATTTTTTATGATAAAACAAATTGATAAGTATTTATGTTTTAATCTGCGTTTTCAGTAGGATGTTTCGATCAAGATGAGATAATTAAAGCAGAAAAAATCATGTTATGCCGAGGGAAAACATGTCAGAAGATTGGATATCGAGCTGGAGGAACGATCGACGTATCGACAGAAGGCTTCAAGCATCGGGCCAAGAAGAGCTGATATTGCACTAAGGATATCGAAGTTGCAGAGTCAATTGACCGATTGGGCAATAGTTCGCAAGAGAGGACGATGCGCCGAAGAATTGGACGAAACATCGAGGGACTAATGACATGCCGGACAATATGATTATATGCTTAGTATTAATTATCTAGATCGAAGTGTGTTTTACATGTGTAGGATTAACTACGAAAGCAAGGCATGAAGTAAAATGAAGTCTCGGAGTCAAGGACGCGATTTCGTTCGGAGTTCGAGAGCTTGTTGGAAGTCCGGACATTCATCGGAAGTTCTGGCGGAACCAACCGAGAAGTCTCAGAGCTTGCTAGAGAAGCTCATCAAAACTCACCAAGAAGATCATCGTGGAGTCTAGGAGCTTGCCGAGAGTCCGCCGGAACATTGCCAAGAGTTCGTCGGAAGCTCGCTGAAAGAATAGATATAGGGACTTGTTTAGCTTAGAATATGTCTTAGGAATTGTAGTTAGCACGTAATTGGGTTTGGATTTGGGCTAACCCAATTAGGGGCCAGCTAGGCCCATGTAAGGACTGTGTTGGGCCCAAATAGTACCCCAAGAAGTTTCACCGACGTGGCATAGTCTTCGAGACTGTGTTAGGCGATTGTATCGCCCTTGGTAGGGTGCCAGGCGGTGGTACCGCCCAGCATTGTATCCCAAGCGGTGGTATCGCCAGACTGTGTGGTAGTACCGCCCAAGGTAGTGTTAGTGTCAGACTGACACTGGGCGGTTGTACCGCCCATACTCGGGAAACCCAGGATGAGATATTTTTAGGCTCCAAATTTGAATTAATTTGAAGCCTATAAATATCCCTCTCATCCCTGGTTAAAACACATAAGTATTGAGAATAAAAAAGTATAGAAATGTTGTTGCAATCTTATGTGAGCTCCTCTCAAAGTTCTAAGTGTTAGAATAGTTGAGAGAGGAGTGAGTGGGGGTGTAAGGGTTATCTCCTAAACCCGATAAAAGGAGAATTGAGTTGTAAAAGGTGGTTGGTCTTCGCCTATTGAAGGAAGACCGATAGTGGATGTCGGTGGCCTTGACGGAAAAGGAATCGACAGAGTGGATGTAGGTCACGACGATCGAACCACTATAAAAATCTGGTTTGCATTTATGTCTTGAGCAATTTACTTTAACTGCAAACCTCATTAATTGCTTACTGCCTTCTATTCATTTACGAACGTGTTTCAAACTTAAGTTTCCGAAATCGATTTTTCATCGGAAATGATTTTTATCGAACGAAGTTTTTTTAAACCAACGTTATTTTACCGCTGCACTAATTCACCCCCCGCCCCCCCGCCCCCCCGCCCCCCCGCCTCTTAGTGCTGGCTCTTGATCCTAATATAAGTATCATGTCCTTCTTGTTCTTTAGAAGGTTGTTCTCAAGTTCATCATGTGTTATACACGTCATTTCATAGGTCATCAAGAACCCAATAAGTTCTTCAAATGGAAAGTTGTTTAGGTCCTTTGCTTCTTGTATTGCCGTTACTTTAGAATCCCAACTTTTTGAAAGAGATCTTAATATATTATTAACAAATTCAAAATTAGAAAAACTTTTACTAAGTGCTTTTAGACTATTGACGATATTCGTAAAATAGGTGTATATGTCTCTAATAGACTCGCTTGGTTTCATGTGAAACAACTCATAGCTATGAACCAAAAGATTAATTTTTGACTCTTTAACCCTACTTGTACTTTCATGTATAACTTCGAATGTGTGCTAAATATCATGTGTAGTTTTGTATATAGAAACTCGATTAAATTCATTTTTATCGAGAGCATAAAATAAAGTATTCATCGCTTTAGCATTCAAGGAAAAAGTCTTCTTTTCCAAATCATTTCATTCGTTCATTGGTTAAGAAGACTTCTAAAAACTACTTTCAACAATGTTCCACAACTCAAAATTCATAAAAAGCAAGAAAATTCTCATTCTAGTTTTCCAATGCATGTAGTCTGTCTCATTAAACATAGGAGGATGAGTGATAGAATGACCCACTTGATTACCGACAAAAGTAATCTCTCTTGGGTTTTAAACCTAATAGAGAGTAACCTGGCTTTGATACCAATTGTCAGGATCAAGTCGGCACTAAGTGTTAGATTATGTGGCCCTATTTAATTAGGTAAGATATATTATAGATATGATTGGATTCTGATTATGGTTATTGACCAATAGAAAAGAAGTTCAATTAAAGTAGGATTCCTTAGGAGATACCCTTGATGAGAAGAACTCTCCTAATAACTTATCCTAGACCCTCTGTTCTCGCCTATAAATATATAGACCTTTAGGGGCTAAGTGCGTATCTAATAGACAGGACCTCTAGATAGACCTTTAGGGGCTAAGTGCCTATCTGATAGACAGGACCTCTAGGGGTCATGTACGCATCTGAGTACAACAAACAAACAAACAATTAAGAGATTAAAGTTTTTCTTTCAATCTCCCTCTTTCCTCCCCTTGAAAAGATAAGAAGAGAGGAGAAGGATCTAGTTCTCTTTACAGATCCTTGCAGTTTGATATACAGATTCGACGATAGAGCGCTTCTAGATCAGATAAGGTTTATTATTCTGAACAACAAGAAAGGTATGCATCGTAATATATTGTTAGATCTAATAAGATTTGATTTCAATCTTAGCATAAAAATTTTTCGCATTACAGATAACATGATTATAGATTTTATGCTTACAATTTGTATCATAGCCAAGTTTTTTAGATCAAATATATTAGATCTATTATTTTTGTTTACGATGCTCGAATGATTTGTCGGATATGTTTGATCGATGAATTTACTATTGACTATCATCGATGTTATTGAGACGATTATTGAGACGATCATCTCTATTGATCGTTGTCGACGAAGGGTCGGGTATCACCCCGCAGCCACGTATCACGATCGTGCGCGGGCAACGATCTGCTTGTGGGCGGTGGCAGCACCATGGGCATCCCGCATCGCCTATGAACACGGTGCCTGTGAAAGGTGACAGCTGCACCCCGTGTCAAGGCGGCGGCCGCCCTCACGCGTAATGGTGGCGCCTGCAGAAGGCGCCTACGGAAGGGCGGTGGCGGTAGATGGTGGCAGCCACTTTCCCCGGTGGACACAGGGCAGTGGCAGCGGTCGTGCGCGGGCACAGGCAGCACAGGCCGCGCCACGGCGTGGCAACCGCGCACCGGCATGTGATAATTTTGATTTAAAAAAAACTATAAATTATGATTTACTTTATAATTTTCTCATATAAATTATTGATTATACATGTGATAAATAAAGTCTAATTATTGTTCTTGAATATTTATTTAGTTATTCACATGTATATATTTAAAATTATGAAATAATGTTACTTTTCATATTAAGGCATGATTTATATGTTATCATAATTATCATATGAGTTTTTTTTTACTGATTAATGTTCAATAATTATTATGGTTATTATTTTATTATTAAACTGCTTAGCATTAATGTTCAATAATTATTACGATTGTTATTCTATTATTGAACTGCTTAGCATAAATTAAAAAATTTTGATGAATATTATTTATAATTCATTTCCTTAAGTTTTATCTGACTTGTAGTTGTCAAAGTGGCCTAGGATGATAGACTTTTGTGATATGAATTACAATAAAGGTCTTATCATTTATAGGACATTTTAGATTTTATTTTATATTTTTGTATTGGTCCTACTGCCACCAAAGTGACCTGGACCAATAATTTATAAAATATATTATGAAATTAATCCTAAATGATATTTAAAAAAATAATATTCACAATGGCAGCATGAATCAGGATAAAAAAATTTAGTGAATATTATTTGTAATTTATTTTCCTAAGTTTTATTTGATCGATAGTTACCAAAGTAGCCTAGGATGATAGGCTTATAGAATATGAATTACAATAAAGTTCATGTCATTAATGGGATATTTTAGATTGTATTTTATCTTTTTGTATTAGTCTTACAGCCACCAAAGTGATCTAGATCAATAATCTATAAAATACATTATAGAATTCATCGTAAATGACATTAAATAAAATAATATTCACGATGACACATATAATTATGAGATTTAGATAATCCCAAAGGAGAATCTATTTCAAATAATTATGTGATGGGGTAGGATGATACTGTTTTGGATATTCATGCAGTTTAGGGTTGTATACCCAAAGATAACAATACTATTTCACAAGGATGGTATCAGTCCTCCATAAGTGATCTTGAGTGAATATTAGATATGTCAATATTTTACCCAAAGGTGAAACATAAATGATATCAGTAGTTCATCATATTTTGGAAACTCAAAGCATTAATGTTATATTATTATAGTGGTACTTCCTTTATATTTTTGTAAATGTCCCTATACTTTCTGAAATAAATGGTTTGAGCATATGCAAGTTGTATTGAGTGAGTGAGACCTTGATCAGATTAATTGAACAAAACACAAATTGCTAAAAGGTCTGTGAAATAAATAATTGAGGTGATTGATCAAGAAAGGTATGAAAGACTCAATTTTATGATACTTAGACTTCAGTACAGTTTACAACTAGCGTATGAGAATATTTAAGGATTAATTTAAATTTTCTAATAAGTCATTAGTTGACACCTTATTATGATAGTATTTGAGGAATTCAAAATTATATCCTCAAAATAAATGATAAAGCTGTAAGGTCAAGACTCGTAATATTTTGAGTATTACTCAAGTTGAGTAACACTAAAATAAGGATGAAGCGTAAGTCCATCCAAGTTTATAATTACTATATAAACTCATAAAAGAATATCTTTATAATAAAGTATTACTTTTGTAGCAAATAAAGTTATGTGAAGAAGAAATATACTATAAGATTTGATTTGAAATGAAAAAGATATAAATATAACCTTTATATGGTTCAAATAAAATATTATAGATATTATTGATGGATTAGTTTGATGCTTCATCATATGTTACCAATAATGGATATTCATTAAAAAAAATAAAAAGGGATAAAACCAAAAGAGAATGAGATATTTATCAATGTAGGGAATCTATCTTAAAGTGAAAGCGATATTAGTTTATATTTATTGCTTATATCTAAAGATGATTCAATTTGATAAATCTTGAGAATTCATGTTGTGTTCTTATAATTCTGGGAATTTGAGTTCTTTACCTAGAATTATTATAATATTATTTTCCTTTTGGTGGTTGTGAACGTAGGTTAATTCAATAAAATTAACCTTTGAATTCTGTATAATAGTCTATAAAAAATTAATATGAATCATAAGTTTACAATGATCCTACAATTAAATATTGAAGTGAAATGTAGTTTTATAAACTCCTTGAGGTTATGTTTATTGCTCTATGCTTTCGTCTCATTAAAGAGAGACATTTTATCACCATATAAATAACTCGTTGAGGTATGATTATATATATCTATTTCATGTAAAATCTATGACCGTTTACACTCTTGAAGTGTATATAAATGAAGTTGATAGACAATTAGATAGAAAAGTCAAGATCATCATATCTGATAAGGGTGATAAATTTTATGGTATTTATGATGAACCCAATTATAATTCTTTTGCTAGATTCTTGAAAAAATAAGGTATATGATTTACAAGATATGTTATAGCAGAATATGATTGCTGAAAGGTATCATCGTACTTTATAGATATGATTAGGAGCATAATGGATTATTCTTTTGTATCCAAATCAATATGAGAAGAAGCTCCAAAGACAATTATGTGTATCTTGAATGGTGTTCCTAGTATGTAAATTACATGATTTCTTTTAAGTTATGAAATGATAAGAAATCAAACTTAAGATATTTACATATTTGATATTGTCTTATGGAGATAAGGATCTTCAACTCACATAAAACAAAATTAGATTTAATAATTATTTCTAAATATTTTATTATCTATTCAAAAAAGTTTAAAGGGGTACATATCTTATTGCTCTAATCATAGTATGATGACAATTAAATATGATAACGTAAGATTCCTATAAAATAACAAATCAATAGGAGTGAAAATCTCGAAATTTAATTTTGATATAGAGGATATACAAGTTAATACTCCTTTATTATTCGAGAGATTGTTGTTACTCAAATCATTAAATGATTTGATAAAAGTGAACAACAAAATAACATTACTAAACTCCCACAGTATATTGATATCATTGTTAATGATCTTGTAGAACAACTATAATTGATAACTTTGAGAATATCTTAAAGGGGAAGGAATCATATCATTTATGGTTATTATGTTGTATATCTACAAGAATTATATTATGATATATGAATCAGAATGGATCCCTTATTTTTTTATCATGGATCATGAAAAGTAATGATTCTGAAAAGTAATATGATGCAATAAAAGAAGAGTTAAAATTAATAACCAGAATGATGTCTGATAAATTTATCGAATTGTCCAATAATTGTAAAAGAGTCTATTATATAAATGTGACTCAAAGGATAATGTCGAACGATATAATGGTCAGACTTGTGATTAAAAGTTTTGCTCATAAAGAATGCATCAACCATAACGAGATTTTTAATAAACTCGTTAAGAATCATCATGACATTAGTGACTCATTATGAGTTTTAGTTATATCACAATAATATAAAAATATTTTTAAAAGATCTAGCTTTATATGGGTTACTATTTAAAAAAAAACATAAAGTTTGGTATGGAATCCATTTATGACCTTAAACAAGCTTCAAGATAATGATATATAAAGGTTTTTGATATCATTATTTTTAGATTTAAGATAAATACTATTAATCAGTATTTATATATGTGGGAGTAAGTTTATTATATTGGTCTTATATATGGATAATATTTTGTCTTACCAATAGTGATCTTGATTTATTATACTAAATCAAGAATTTGTGACTAAGAGTTTTAATATGGTTGATATGAATGAGACATCTTATATTATTAATATTGAGTAATTCAAGGATATTCCTCAATGATTATGAAGATTGTCTTAGAAAGGATATATCAACCGAGTCTTGAAAAGATTTAATGTAAAGCTTTGTTCAGTCAATCATAAAAGCAAAGTTCTAGTCAATAGTAAATACTTTAAAATGACTTGAAAAGAATCAGATAAAGAAGATATTCTTTGTATATGCGTAGTTGGAAGTCAATGCTTAAGCTTGTGTTAGAAAAGATATCATTTTTTACAGTTAAAATATTGGGTATATATTGGAGTTACCAAGAAGTAAAAACACTAAAGGATTACGAAGAAATTAATAAGATATCCGGAAGGGACAAAGGATTATATGCTCACATGTATGAAATTATATCAACTTGAAATAAGGATATTTTTCAAATGCTAATTGTATAAATTATCTCGATAATAGGAAGTCCACCTTACAGTTAATATCTATATCAATTAAAGGGGCAATTTATTATTAATAATAATAGAAGTTGATTTTGTGGCATGCTTTGAGGCCATTAATCAAATTTTTGGACTGCAAAATTTTTATCTCAGGACTTGGTATAGTCAGACTCAATTACCAAGTCGTTAAAGATATTTTATAATATTGCAGTAGGTTTCTTCTCTAAGAATGACAAGCACTATTGTATCTATATGCATTATGGTATAAAGTACTTATGGTTAGAGAAGATAGTCCAGAAACATCCAATGTCAATTAATTACTTGAGTTCCACTGTATTGATTGATGATCCATTCACTTAGGACTTACAGTCTAAGGTATTTTGAAAGAACATGTTCTTATGATTGGGCTTGGGAGCAACCCATAAAGGTTATCGTGATGCATGTTTGAGTGGATACTATAATTGGCATTCTTGCTTACGTACTTAAAGTTATTTGTTTCTGCTATTCTATTCACAATTATGTATGTATATATTATGGTTGAATGTGATGACAGGATTATCTTGATAAGACAAATTATAGGGGTCATTTTGGACTGCATTAAGAAAAGCTGACAATATTGCGGTACATAGAAGGAAGTGAGTGTGACACTGATGGCATACAACCACTATGACTCATATTGTTAGTCAGACTTAATATAGTATTATTATAATTATTGAACTTATTGGCCTATTTTAAAATTTGCACATGTGTATATAGTTTTTTAAAAATTTCAGAATGAGACAAATTATTTTTTAAATAAATTTTATTTATTTATTTATTTTTTATTTTTAAGTCTTTTTGTATCTTACTAATTACTAGACCAAGTGAGAGAATGTTAGATTATATGGCCCTATTTAATTAGGTAAGATATATTATAGATATGATTGGATTCTGATTATGGTTATTGGCCAATAGAAAAGAAGTTCAATTAAAGTAGGATTCTTTAGGAGATACACTTAATGGGAGGAACTCTACTAATAACTTATCCTAGATTCTCTGCTCTCGCCTGTAAATAAACATGACCTTTAGGGGCTAAGTGCGTATCTGATAGACAGGACCTCTAGGGTTCATGTACGCATCTGAGTGCAACAAACAAACAATTGGGAGATTAAAGTTTTTCTCTCAATCTCCCTCTTTCCTCCCCTAATCCATCAATCTAGGTGGTCCTATGAAAAGATAGGAAGAGAGGAGAAGGATCTAGTTCTCTTTACAGATCCTGCAGATTGATATTTCAGATCCGACGACAGATTCGACGATGGAGCGCTTGTAGATCATATAAGGTTTATTATTCTGAACAACAAGAAAGGTATGCATTGTAATATATTGTTAGATCTAATAAGATTTGATTTCAATCTTGGCATAAAATTTTTTCGCATTACAGATAGCATGATTACAGATTTTATGCTTACACTAAGAGGGGGATGGGGGGCGAATTAGTACTTTTGGAAAACTACATCGATCGTGAAAATTTATATGATAAAATTGTATCGAAAAGATGTTTAAGCTTAAATATGTTCGTAAGAGAGTGATGAAGATGTAAAGTAGTTACAAAGTAAGTAACTAGTAGAGAAGAAAGAGAACACACCAGTTTTATAGTGGTTTGATCATTGTGACCTATATCCACTTCCACTATTGATCTTCCTTCAATGGGAGAAAATCAACTACCCTTTTATGACTCTTTTCTCCTTTTTACAGGTTTATGAGACAACCTTTACAGCTCTCACAACCCTCCCTTAAATAGAGTTCACACTTAGAGATGGAGAGGGGAATTCTAGCAGAATTACAATAGAGTTTCACATAAGTTTTTTCAAGTTCTTTTTATATGTTTCGAGCAGGGATGAAAAAGATATTTATAGGCCCCAAATGACTTAAAAAATGGAGCAAAAAAAGATCTCATCTTGGGTCTTCAGGGTACTAGCGATACCACCGCTAGTATTGGGCGATACTACCGCTTGACACACCCTACACTAGTGGTACCATCGCTTAGTTTGAATGGTACTACTGCCTGACAAAGCCTTGAAGACTGGGTTCTAGTGAGACCACCGCTTGTCTAGGTGGCACTACATCCTGTAGGCATTAATGGCCAACAGTACCATCACTCAGACCACTAGGGAGGCCGAGCCACAAGCAGTTCCACCGCTCAGTCTAATCGGTGCCATTGCTTGACATGGCTCTAAGTGGCTGAATGGGTCATCCAATTGGCCCAATTCAACCCTAATTTGGGCTCAATTGGCCCCTGATTGAGTTAGTAGTATTTCTCTCAAAACTAACTCAAACTAAAATCCTAATTACGATAGTTAAGGCTAAAACAATAACGATACAAGCAATCTAAGTTATCTGACTCGTCAATTGTTTAACCGAACTCTTGGTGAACTTCCAGCGAACTTCCGGTGAGCTTTCGGTGAACTCCTGGCGAATTTTCGATGAGCTTTCACTACATCGTCTGATCCTTTGGTGTATCTCTCGAGTCATCCGGCTCGATGCCCAATCATTAACTCTGGCCCAACATTCGATTATTCTTTAATTGTTATGCCTTTTTCACGATCGTAATTAGTCCTAGATCACTTATTGATCCGTTCATAGAATGCTAGATAAGATATCAATGAACATCCGATGAACTCTCGACGATCTTTTGACGAACTCTCGGCGAACTTTCGACGAGCTTTCGATGAACTCCCGGCTAGCTTTCACTACACCATTCGATCCTTCGGTGTATCCCCCGACTCATCCGGCTCGATGCTCGATCATTGACTCTGGTCCAACATTTGATTTTTTTTTTTAATTGTTTTATCTTTTTCATGATCGTAGTTAGTCTTGGGTCACTTATCTCAAGACATGGATTAGATCATTAATTCATCGATTGATTTCATTATAAAAATCTGAGATTCAACAGCATCGACCGACTTCACTAGCCTTCCCTTTCGGACGGATGATGAAGGAACCACACCCTGTTTGACCCAAAGAAGTAAGGAATATAGATCGGAGGCCTCACCTCGATAGTCCTCAAGCATTATTCCTAGGGGCACATGCCAACAAGCTGCCCACATTAAATGCTTTTGCCACGTAGGGTAAGGGGGGTTTTAACAGAGACCATCCACTCTATCCAGTGTCTAGGTATAAAAGCTAAGCCTCGGGCTAAGTCAGGATAAGCGGGTAAGAACTCTTCACTTTTTTATTTACATTATTAATCTTTCTATGTCTCTCTAACTTAAACATCCAAGGGGTCGAGTCGAGTCGGATCATCACGAAGGGTTAGTAGAGGTATCGATTCATCCGTCGATCATTTCCGTATATGAACAGTGACCAAGGTCACTTTATCAAGTCAGCCACTTTCAACTCGTAACATCCGATTTGATGAAGGTGATCTCAACCCGATTGACTTTTGGTTGCTAAGCGTGTTAAATTACCGGAATCGACTTATATGATATATAACTAATCACCCAGCTTGCCCGTCACTGCCCTGTTTTTCCAGGGTGTCAAAAGTGGAAGCAAAATAATTAGGGTATTATTTCTTATGATATAATAAGAAATGGGTCACACATGTAACTCCCACCATGAATTATATTTATTCCCTTTATCTAAATTCTACCACCAATAAAATGCAAAGCAAGATAGGAATAAAGTACATGTTTATTTGATCAAGTGAGTTCGTGGTGGTGGACGCATGTACATGGCGTATCAATTAAGCACTGTGTTGCTTTTAATGCCAGGCTCGTTGTTCCCGCTTTGTCAGAAGAAAAGTGATCAAAGGCCCTTGCATGGCGATGATTCCAGTCCTCTTCTTTACTCCAGTGTTCCCTTTGAGCTGCTCCTCACCAGCTAATAACCAAGTTCTTTGTCACCTGATTCAGAGATCTCACCATTTCTTGCCACAACGGTGGACTGTGAAGATGGAGACATCCAAGTCGATAGCGTTAGCAGCGGACGTGCGACGGCTGAAGACGAAGGCCGCCTGCCTTGCAAAGAACAGGTCGATGCAGCGTCTGTGCCTCTCTTGCAAGTTGTCGTGCCTGGTGGATAGCCTCTGGATCATCCAATGGGCCTGCGAAGCTGCAGAGAAGCAACCGGAGCACGAAAAGAACGTGGAAACGTGGGTGAAAGATCTGGAGGTGGCGGTCCTGCGTGCGGATGATATACTGGATATGATCAAGTTCGGGCAGCTGCCACGAGGGCCGAAGGATTGGGTGGCGGACGCAGCACGTGAGCTCTTCTATTCCATCCCGCCGGTGCTCAACTTTGTTGCCGGTTGCAGGTTGAAGAGTGCGGTGAGGAAGTTTGAAGGAATGGCGAACGAGGCAAAGGTCAGGGTGTTCTCTAAGGAAGACTCGAGCCAATCCGATGCCGCTCTGTTGCCTGCAATCTTTTACGGAAGAGAGGAGAACAAAGAGGAGATTATTAGATCGCTCAACCATGGCGAACGAGTCGCCGTCATCCCCATAGTTGGCATGGCGGGGACAGGGAAGTCGACTTTTGCCCGGTACATTTACAGCGATCAACGACGAAACTTTGACGTTCGAATGCTCGTTGGTAGAAATTTCAGTAATGGAGCAGCAGCTCACCCACGTGTCATCCGTGGTCGCCCTCTACCACTTTCTGAGCTGAGTGCCGCAAGAGGCCTCATAGTAAGAGAAGAAGAACAAGACGAATCCCAACCGCCGCTCGATTTCGCAGTCACGGATCGCGAAGGCCATCCCTCCTTGCGACGATTTGACAACGCAGATCGGTTCCAGTCTGCAGTGGAGAATATTCGGCAATCGCTGGTCGGCGTGAGATTTTTGCTTGTTCTGCTGGACGTCAACGTGGCTCGTCCGAATTTGTGGGAACGACTGATGCAGGTCTTGCGTGAAGTAGGCGGGAACGGAAGTACGGTCATCTTGACCACGACCGACACCGATATCGAGTCAACCACGCAGAGCAGACCTTCCTGCAGTTTGCCTTCCTTGACGAGAGAAGAAAGCTGGCGGCTGTTCAAAGAGCATGCATCGCTACACCACCTACCAGACAAGCATCACTTTTGGAATCCATGGATCATCGAGGAGTGCCATGGCCACCCGTTGTCGGTGATCATCATGGCAAAGAAGATGCGATGCAGACCAGTGCGTGAGTATCTGCTGCCTGACCTCTCGCAGTTTGGAGCTCCTCGAGTAAGTCAAGATCTTCCTAGACTCTCTTCTGACCTGAAACGGATGTATGACAAGTTGACCTATGATCATGAGCGTAGTCTAGTATCAGAAAAGCTCCATAATTGCTTCACGTTCCTGTCGCTGTTCCCGGAAGATCACCATTTCTGCAGGGAGGAGATCGTCGACTTGTGGGCTGCAGAAAACTCGATGTCGCTGGAAGAGGCCGATGGCTGCTTTGAGGCATTCATGCGGGAAGGCGCCTTCGTCCTCTGCGAGCCGCAGGACGAACATGATCATGAAAGCACACCTCGCGGAGCGGCGTACAAACTGCGCGACCTGCTCCCCTACTTTGCACAGCACGTCAGCTCCAGAAAAGTCTACTTAACGCTGTCGCCTGGTTCCTTCGATCTGCTGCAGCTTGACCAAGATGACGACCCACGTATCTGCCAACACCTGTCGTTTATCTGCGAACCAGAGTCATCAGGGTTTCCGACGGACCTGCTCTTCCAAGGCCCACCGTGGTGGCTGCGCACCCTTCTGCTGCTGGGTCCATCAACCAATGAGAAGTGCTGGGTCAGAGACATCAATGACGGTAATAAGGCCAAAACTTTCCAGTTCTTGCGAGTGTTGCATGTACGTGGAATTACGTTCCGCGACTTGCTTCCTGGGGTTGAGAAGTCCAAACTGGTTTACCTCAATGTCTCACGAAGTGACATCGAAGAACTCCCCGACTCAATCGGCACCCTCAGTAATATAAAGATCTTGAAGCTCTCTCACTGCGAGAAGCTTAGAAGATTTCCGAAAACAATCGATCGGCTCCGACGCTTGGAGAAGTTGGACCTCGAAGGTTGTCTTTTACTTGCAGAGGTGTCATTTAATTGGGTTGGCAAACTCTCGAGACTGGAGTACCTCAACCTGTCACAAATCGGCTTCAAGTCACTTATTTCATCCATCGGCAAACTTCGAGGCTTGAAGACCTTGATACTGGCTTACTGTCGGAGGATTCAGAGGCTTCCAAAATCAACCAGTAAGCTCCTAAACTTGGAGAAGTTGGACCTCGAAGGTTGTCATTTCCTCGAGGAGTTGCCTGAAAGCAAACCGGAGAGCGTGATGAAGAATCTCAAGCTTTTGAACACGCTGCACTGTGCCTCGCTGAGCCGCATGCCTTCGGATGTGGGAAGATTATCCAGCCTCAAGAGTTTGCCAAGATACATTGCAAGTGAAGAGCCTGGACGAAGCTTCATGGAGCTGCAGCCACTAAAAGACCTCGAAGGCGAACTTTGGTTAGATAAACTCAACAACGTAGACGACCCGGAACTTGCTCGACAAGCCATGATAGAGAAGAAAGAGAAACTTCAAGCATTGACACTGCGCTGGGAACAATTCTATTGGGACGTCAAAGAGAATGCTCCTGTGGATACGGTAAAGCTCGTGGCTGACGCCCTTCAACCGAACCCAAATTTGAGGTCGCTGAAGCTGATCCTCTACACAGAAGAGAAATTACCTTCATGGATGACTAAAGAACCTCTACATCTTAAATCTCTCCTCCGTATCAGGTTGTTCACTCTGAAAAAATGCAAAAGTCTACCACCACTCGGGGAATTACCTCATCTCAAGGTCGTCGAGATAAGTGGCATGGATGCTGTCGTTGAACTGGAGGGCTCATTTTATGGTCAGATTGGCACATTTCCCTCGTTGGAGAGGCTCGCTCTTTCTCAAATGCCGAACTTGAAGAGATGGTCAATGCCTGAGGACGATGATGCGGACGGAAATAATACTTACCGCCGGAAGCAAGTAAGGAAAAATCTGTTTCCTCGTCTTGCTCATGTCACATTTATGCAATGCCCTAAACTTGAGCCACCCGATCATCCTCTCCCATCCATTACAACATTGACAATATGGCTGAACAACGAGAAGCTCTATCGCTCAGCAGCAGGTCTGAAATCAATGGCTAGCCATGTCAAGAAGCTCTCCGTCTTCTCGTGCCAGGATCTATGGGCGTCCTCGACCTGCGATGGATTCTGGGGCCTGACCTCACTTGAGGAGCTTGAGATCTCTGCATGTGACAACCTGACATGTATGCCGGAGGGGATAAACCAGCTCACCTCCCTCCAAAACCTAAAGATAATTTGCTGCAGGAGCATGAACAGTCTACCGGAGTGGTTGAACGATCTCACTTCTCTCCGTTTGCTGTCCTTCTCTGCTTGCCCCGTGCTGCGTTCCAGGCCCAGAGGTCTGAAAAGAAGCCATGGTCTCCGAGTAACCGTCGAAGGCTGTCCCTTACTGAAATAAGCAGCAGCAAACGGCATCGCAGATGAATCTCCGCCAGCTCCTGTTAGATTTCCAATGATTGATCCTCTCTTTTTTCGAGGTACTCAGCATCTGCTGCTTCGACTTTGCGTCAGGAAGCTAAAGAAAAGTGCATATTTGTGATGGTCTAAAGGCACAGTCACATCACCCGTCATCATCTATCGTCTTAGAAAGCTGAAAGAAGAAGTGCATGTTGTTGAGGGTATTATGTCCAGTCACATCCCCCTTGCACCCGACTAGCTTTCGACGAAGGCCTCGAAGAAAGAAAAAATTAAAGCTACAATCTTCGATATGCTAATCATGTTACTATATGTTCTACTAAAATTTCTACGATCACTCCTCTCTGTTGATAAATTGTGCTGTAAAGAACCCTTCTTTTTCATCCTGTGAATTGCTAGCGAGTTCATAACAGGCACACCACCATATGATTGTTCCAGGGGGACCCCACAACAATGTGAGAAGCGTGCATGGAAGCGGGAAATCCTTGTATGATATAACATGGAAAATCCTGAATGCAAGCATGCTTATTCTTTTATATTTGCTTTAAATGAACACTTAGTCAAGTATTCATTGGTTTTTTATGTTCATTTGAGCTGGATTTACATGTTGTTTCATGCTTTGATTCAACCAAGTAGAACATATTTCATGCTTCCTCTTCATGCAGGATAAGAAGAATATTGTTTCAGTCTTTAGTGCACCAAACTCCTGGACTTCTGCTTCACTACTACTTTCTGTAACGTTGATGACCCTCATTTCACACAAATAGCTTTCTCCCACCTAACTGGGGTAAAACTTTACTTATATTTTCATATGTAAGAATCCCAATGCCTCCAAAATTCAAGATTATAGACCCATAGCAATGGGTAATATCATTTACAAGTCTTTTGCCACAACCCTACCCAATAGAATCAAACCACTTCTTAACCAGTTTATTAGCCATGAACAAGCAGCTCTTGTTCCTGGCAAGAATATATACGATAACATCATCATGACTAATGAATTTGTTTATTCTATCCATAAATCTAAAAGAAAAAATTAGACATAAAAAAGGTGTTTTACAACTTGTGCTCATAAACTCGCTTAAAGTTTTTATTTTTTTCTCTAAATTTATTTACTAGATTCAGGCTTATGCATCCTCACGCAACTATATAAGGAAATCTCGCTGCTTTGTTGAAGAAAATCCTTCCTTATAACCTGTATAAATAGGGAGAATATCTCAATGAGAAACATAGCTTCTTCTACAATTTTTATCTTTCTATCTTCTTCGTTTAATTTCTTATAGTTCACTTATCATATCAATGAATCATAGTCAAACTAGAGCGACTCTCGTTTCCTCTATCTTTTTATTACTATTCAACACTTATTATCTATTATTCTTAACGAATGAGTTGTTAAAGGAAAAATCCTACCTTTCGATTTAAAAACTTTTCAATCTCATGCTGATGGCATTCTTAGAGCAATCAATGGCCTCCAAAAATTATATACTAATCCTACCAAAGCCTTCATTGATTAACTACTAGGGTTCAGAAATTTCTTTCTCTTACATTGTAATGTTACTATCAAGCACCAAATCACTAAACTCTTTGGAAACCCTAGTATATTTATCAACTATGGTAAACTTTCAAAGGTCCACCAAAACATCATGGTTGATAGGGCCCTCAACAAAATCCAAAGCTGGAATCATAGTTTGATCCCCTAAGCCAGTAGAACTGTAGTTATGAACAATTAGGTATTCGACAAAGCCATTAAAAAAATAAAAAAAAATTACTAAAGATTTCTTTTGAAATTCAATTGACTCTACTAAAAAGCTCAATCTTATTACTAAAGACCTTAATGTCTACATGTGGGTTAACCTGTTGACTACCAAGTATGGTCATATCAATCCATGGAACCTTCAACTCTCTAAAAACACTTTTTTGATAATGGCATAAAATTATTATAATGATTGATAATGTTAAGATGGACTAAGAGTACATCTAAGCAACTTCTCCACAATTAACATTTGGGATTCTCATATCCCAATTGCCTACTTTTCATCAATGTAGAGAAAAGGAGCAACTACATTTATATTTCTAATCTAATCACTGAACCAATGGAACTCAGCTATTGTGAACAATTTATATTCCATGTTGCGCTAATTGATGGAATCAAAAGCATAAATATTTCTATGCTCCTTGATGATAACTCTCGGATTTAGACTCCTCATCCAATGGGGGGTTGCCGTTTCCGGGAGTCCTAACCTGTATAAATATGGAGAACAAAAAAAAAACTTCTTCAGTAATTCCGGTCTTCTATCCTCTTCTGACACATACACATTCTTAAGGCAAAGCTTTTATTTACACCCAAGATTAAGGATGGTAAGGCTGGAAAACGATTTGAAAACTTTCTATTTTGCCCAAAGTCCAAATATTCCTATGGAAACCACTTTGGAGAAGGTTTAAAAGCATCAGCCCAATTCCTTCCCACGTATGTAATCTTTATAAAGGGAAATCAGTGGCCAGCAGCCCCTTTATCTGATTTCATTGCCTCAAACTCCCTTTAGATTCTTTGGAGAAACATGAATGATTGTACATTCCGCAACTGCCGCTCTCATCCCTTCACCCTTTTGGTGTAGAGCTATAGCCATAACGAGAGACTACACACTAAATCACCCTTCCCTCTGGTAACATTGATTTGACTCGTACAAGCCTTTGGTGTAGAGCTATAGCCATAACGAGAGACTACACACTAAACCTGGAAGTGGTTTCGCTAACCGGGAAGTCAGATCCGACTCGTACAAGCCATTAGCTATCTCGGCAAGAAGGCGACAGTACCATGGTCTTCAAAGAACATACTCTCCGACTGTACTACTTTGGCATCTCAACTCGATGTTGCATCCTAAACTCATATCAAAGGAAGGATAAACGAATGTGCTCATGATCTAGCATTCCAAGCTAGAACCAGTTCTGTAATCATTCATCTTGAAGTGGACCAAAGCAGTAATCCTCAGCTTTTTGTGATAACTTTACAGTTCAATCAAGATATTCCTTTAATAAAAAAAGTGCACAAAAGGGCAAGGCTTGATTGATCCACAAGGGAAGAAAGCACAGTGTGATGCTTCCACTTTATTCTCTCTCTTCTGAAGCTACCTCCACAGAGATACAGACCGTCTCCCATCTTCTAAGCTCGAGCTTTGTTCACAAGTATATTTGTGTTCTAGAAAGACTTCCACAGGGACACTTGGGTTCAACAGCTACAACAGGCAGAAACATCATCCTTATTATCACCAAACCAGTAGGGTAACCACCACATTTGAGTACCTCATTGTGAAACCGATCAAAGACTGATTCCACATGACGCAAGAAACAACAAATTCCTAGATGATGAAATATTAAGGACAGCAGAAGCCGAACCCACCATCGTCACTACCATCGTTCTTCATTCTCTCCTCCCTCCCTTGATGAAATGACAGTGCAGGTTAGAAAACTGCCGGTCACCCTCTCAAAAGGAATCTATGGTTTACATTCGTTTGTGTCGTAGGTAGTGACCTCATGATGAAAACCATTCGCTGCTTCCACGCTCAGGATCCCCGGTCTTCTGCAAGTATCACATAACAGCAAGAGCAAGTAAGATGATGCCTTTTAATTGACCAAAGGAAAGAAAGAAACAACAAACAAGAACAAGAACAACTACTATGCAGTCAGATACTTCAATTCTTCAATTACTGCCCATCACCAACTGCTTAAGTCATTTCACAAATTAAAAAGACAGTAAAATTTCAGATCTCGAAATTGAAAAGTACCAGTAGGAAAGATAGTTTGAAAAGTTCTGCAATTACTTTTGGTCACATTCTAAAAACAAGTAGCAGAACTGTGTCGTTGTAGCACTTATTAGGTTTAGATTTCAAAAAATTGGTTATTTGTAGTAGCTATCGCTCGTGGATGATCAGAGTGACAGGCTAGACTATCATCATGCAGAAACTATCACAGGCATTGGTCATGAGGATTGACAAGAGTCAAGAGTTGATACCTTAAAAAGAAGTAATAATATCATCTAATTCAAAATTTAGTAACAGAAGGAGTACTAGAAGGTAGAAATGGAAGCACCAAGAGAATTGTCAACATCAGTTTCAAGTTTTCCTTTTCATTAGTAAACCCAAAAAAAGAAGTTACTACAAGTGAACCTTGAAAATTAGTGTATCTTTTTTCTGGTCTTTCCTTCTTTCTCATCATCATCTGCATCGTTTTCACCTTTCTCTTCGTCATCCTCATCATCTGCTCCATCTTCGTCATCATCATCCTCTTCCATGTCTTCATAATCATCTTCCGGAACAGCCTCTCCTGTAAACCACGAAACAGCATGTGGAATGATCTTGTCTCTTATTGTGGTTCTGCACAATCAAAACCTGCTTCAGCATCATACCACTAAAAAGATCTACTCAAATGTCAAGAATTTTCTTCAGCTACCAATAAAAAGTGAACCTTGGTCAAAAGCAACCACATCACGAAGAAAGCTCAAAAGAAATGATATAGTCATCAATTTCATTGGCAATGAACTGAACAAAATTTCATCATGGTTTGAAAATGATAAACGTGTTGGTGGCTTGGTGCAACCCAACAAGATAGAGAAAAAGAAAAAACTTTACCCAATATCATAATCTTGCTCCAGTTGATTCTGCAAATGCTCAGCCTATTTGAGGAAAATGGCAAAAGAAAGACGACGTTAGGCATACAAGCTCCTTGAATTTTGTTTCATTTTTCCCAATGAAGAGAAAATGTAGCTAACTTACAGTATCTTCATCAATCTCATCATCATCATCATCATCATCAGGGAATTGAGGTGGACTGAAGAAGTTGAAAAAGCTCTCACAATTTTCAGTTCTAGTGATAGGTTTGGTATTCTTTGATCCTTTTCTTGGCTTCTTTTTCAGAACCTTCTGCGTCAAGCATTTCCCAGGATACCATTCGATTTCAGTCCTAAGCAAAATCCATCAGATGTTACTGTGATGGGAAACATAATATAAGAAATTGATAAGAAACAGTTGTTCCATAATAACACAAGGTTACCCTATTGCTTTCTCCAGAACTGGTTCATCATCATCATCAATCATCTGATACGTTTTTGTCAAGACAGAGTTCTTAAAGTAAGGATTGACATCAAAGAAGAAGTCAAGCTTAAATCCCTTTGGATTATCTGTTCTACACCACTTGATATCCTTGAGGAACTTTAGAGCTCCTGCATCACGCTCCTGGATCTGAATACAGAAAAAAGAAACTTGTTAAAAATCAATTTTAAAAGGCAACAAGAAAATGTTGCCTCCAAGTTACCTCCTCAGCCAACACTTCATTTGTTCTCATTGCAGTGAGCCAGAAATCTGGCACACCCTTTTCTGCAGAAAAGGATCATAATCAGCAGCCAAATTATCAACATAAAAAGATTATATTGCAAAAGGTAAGCCTAAAACCTTCAGTAGCATCCTTAGTTAAAGCTTCATCTGTAACACCTTCAACTTCAACCACACCGTTAACAATTTCATACCGCTGAATGACACGCAGCAAAAATAAATAAGAGAATGCAGGGAAAATACAATTATCAGACTAGCAGACCTAATGTTAAGAGCTTGTTAAGAAAGTAAAACATCCAAAGCTACATCTCTCAATAAAAGTTTCTAAAAAAGAAATCTGGGTTCCAAAGACAACAGAAATATCAGCAGCAGCAGCAGCAAATCCTTAAGACCTAACAGCATGGGATTTAAAATTCCAAAGATGACTACAACTGCAAACAGACAGCCTCAAAGAATATCCTGATATTATGTTAAATATGAAAGCCTGCATATAAGATAACTACAGAAATGATACATGAGTATAGGATAATACCTTTATATATAGTGGCTCATAGAGCTTTTGGTATTTCGCTTCGAGAGCTGCTTTCTCCACAAAAAATTTTGCCTCCAAATCATCATATTGGCTCTACAAGTAAACTACCATAAGAATTCAACCAAACTCTCATATTCTATCAAGACATTGTCCTTTCACTTCACTTGAATGCTACCTATATGTAAAGATGTAATGCAGAGATACACACATGAACGAGAAGAGATTTTTATAATGATGCTTGTACTAGCAGAAGATTTTTGCATCAGTTTCAAACAGAATGTAATAGCATTTGATTTAGATGCAAAGTTGAGAACATTTTAAAGCAGACAAGCCAGATGCCTGTGGTGTTCTACATCTGAATACTCCAATTCACTCTAGGAGATGTTTGAAGAAAGATAACAAAAGTCCATGTAAATTAGCATATATTCTGGATTTCAGAATCATAAGAAAGTCTTACACTCAGATGTAACATCCAAACACAATATCCATGAAATTTCAGATGGTATCTATGTTATATATATGAGCTTAGATAAGTTAATGATGTCTTTGTTCCTGTCTTGTGCAGGCCTAGGCCTTTTGCCCTGGCCTTTCAAAGAGTTGTACAGATTTTGACTACTTTAGGTTATACAGATATTTATCCTGTCTTGCGCAGCACCATTTTGCATTACAGAACTTTCCAAAACAGCATACAATTGGTTGCCTGGTTGCACTTATCATATTAGAGTATTCTGTGCTTTCTATTGTATCAGCTTAGATGTAGCCAATTGCTCCTGACACATTAGCCCAACAACTAAAATCACTCTTTGTTTTAGGGACAATTGTTTTTTTTTCATATACGCTGTTGCTGTTGCTAATGCTAAAAGAAAACCACTATCTTGCTGATTCAACAGTCTTCTTTTTTCCATTAGCACACTCCTGACAGCTTCAACTTCATATGCTTTTGGTGCTTTTTTTCATCACCCAAACTCATTAACGTGCATAAGTATCCTCCTAGCTTTATCAATTCTAAATTTTTTTTTCATCATTTTCATACAAGTTTGTTATGTTTTTATTCAAAATCTAAAGTACTAGTTTTAATTAAGACATAATTACCATCATTGACAAGATACAAACCTTGGTTGCTAACCTACCAATTCAAGCAGCTTAACATTGTGCATAATATATCAGCACTACAAGCTACATATTATCAATTAGGAAAGCCATTTAGATGGACCATTCGCCCCCAAATTCGCCAGCAACGATGTGGTTCCTCACAGGCCGGATAAGCCAGATCCACAGACATGGGTTCCATATATCAGATCTGTGAGGAGCTCCATTACCCTAACAAAAATTCAGTCCACCAAGATAGCAGTGTTCTATCACTTATGTCACCCTTCTGAGATAAACTCATGAACAAGTCAATGTCCACCATTAAGTCATCAACAGAAGCAACAATTATATCTCAGCACCCATTATGAGCCTAGAGCTGAAAATTAGACCTTCATGGTTCTGCATAAGATTTTAACCTGTGCTCTCTGTTTTTTTGAACCTCTGCTGAGCCTAAAAATATTCTTTAACTTGAGATAAGGAATTCATTGGAGTCAATTATTGAGATCACCACTGCCACCTGATTGACTTAAGATCATGTCAGTGGTCCCTCCTTTCTTTCTCGTCTTTAAGACATGGAAGCATGTGACTCATCAACTCAAAATGCTTTTCTATGTCAAGAACAAAGAGGCCGGCAAAGCAAGTAAAATTTTAAACACTGAAGTACCTTGCAATTCAGAAATGGATAAGGAAACTTCATTCCTTTTTTGAAATTCAAAATATGAGGCAAAAGGAAATGAATGAAAACAAAAGAAAATGAAATATAACATAGAATGAACTAGATATTTAACACTTTGAAGGAATTATTCAGAACTTAATCAAAAGACAAGAGGTGAAAGTAGGATAAGTAACCGTATAGGGAGATACCAGAACATCAAGTTCATGCTAGCATACATTTAAACATCACACATACAAAAGAAACAAAAACATGCAACTAAAAGATAATGTGATATACCATATTCCAGAGCATCGCTATACTGGATCATTACTAAGTCCCAAGTTACAGAATTAATCAATAGACCTGTGTGTTGGAAGGTGAACAAATCATCACAATCATCAGGTTCCACTTGCTAAAAGTAACTTATATATCGTTCCTTCTGTACAGAAATTTCTCTTCTCTCTCCAAGCATACCCTTTTGCACTACTTAACACCCCTTTTTACCCTCAAGAACTCACAATGGCTGATGACTAGCATAAAAAACCAAAGCACAGTAGCAGCTGAGAGGATAAGGATTAAATAAAAGCAAAATGTAGTCCATATACAAGGGCAAATTCTCTCCATGCAACACCGGATACTGTCTCCTCAGGTGATCAAACAACCAAGAATCTAATAATGTAGAATACAAAGACACCAAGCTATCAAAGCATAAAAGATGCTGTTATTTATCTCCAAACAAAGATCTTAAACAGAATATATAATCTACATATAGAGAGGAAGAGAGGAGGAGACAAACAGGAATCGTCCCAAAGATTAAGCATTAGGAGAAACAAAGGGACCTGGATCGCCCGAAGGGCCTCGACGCGCTTCCTGACCTTAGGGGCGAGGCTGTCCAACATAACCGGATGCTGCTCCGCTAGACTCTCAACCTTACTCTGCGCTCCAACAATCAAAATCCTAACGTCAACCACACACAAACAACAAAGAAAAGGCAACTAAGGGAATCATAGAGGGGCAAAAGTGGAGAAAAGACGCACCTTTATAGCCTCAACCACGCCCGCTCTGTCCCTCGCGCTTAGAGCTACGCATCACAAACAACATACACCTAGAAATGATAAGCATAAAAAGAAAAACAGAGACAGAAGAAATACATCAAGAAAGCGGAGAGACCGGTGCGAGACGCGGAGGGGAGGGCGGAGCTGAGATCGGAGAGATTTAGGTTGCTATCTTTGTCGCCGTTCATGGTGGCTATAACTCTATCCCCGAACCGAAACCGTTGCCGCGCCGCCGCAAGAGAGGGGGTAGATCGAGAGAGGACGAGCCCTAGGGATCCGAGGGCGCGAATTTATTAATGGCGGTCGTTGCCAAATGGGGCTTTTAATAGGGAAGGAAGCGGCGGGAACCGATACGAGGGGAAACGTAGCGGGTGTGGCGGAGCGGTGCGGCGTTGTCGTCGTCGTTAAATATGGTCGTTGACGAGAGTACAGCGAAGAGGAGACGGATGAAGACAGGCGATCGGGTTCCTAGCGGATCCTCGTTCATAACAACGGGTTGCGATATCAAATCGGATTCGATTCCTTTTAACTAAACCCGACCCGTTAATTTCCCTACATTTTGGTGGCCGTTCCATGTGAGAGCCGCCGTCAACGGGCGACGGAGACCGGGGGATGGAGGAGCGACGACTGAGGGATCTTTGGAGAGAGGCGCGGGAGCTAAGCTTCGGCACCTCCGGCGAGGTGGAGAGGCTGGAGTCTCCGCCCACGCCGCTTCGCTTCCTCCGGGACTACGTCGCCGCCAACAAGCCCTGCGTCATCTCTCGCGCCGCCACTCTCCACTGGCCCGCCATCGCCCGGTCCCTTTGGTCCGACGACGCCTATCTCTGCCGCGCCCTCAACGGCCGCTCCGTCTCCGTCCACCTTACCCCCCATGGCCGCGCTGACTCCCTCGTCCCCCTGCCGTCCGCGCCTGGCGGCGGCCGGGGCCTCTGCTTCGCCACCGCCTGCTCCCGGAGCATGGAGTTCTCAGAGGCCCTCCACCTAATCGCCGCCACTGGATCGCCGTCCTCCCCGGTCGTAGCCTACGCCCAGCAGCAGCACGATTGCTTCCGGGCGGAGTACTCGGCTCTGGCGGCGGACGTGGAGCCGCACATCCCATGGGCCA
Organism: Musa acuminata AAA Group; assembly: GCF_036884655.1. Lineage (NCBI taxonomy): Eukaryota > Viridiplantae > Streptophyta > Magnoliopsida > Zingiberales > Musaceae > Musa > Musa acuminata. Next base: position 41,998,769 of record NC_088349.1, read on the forward strand.
CCGAGGCGCTCGCTTGCCTCCCGGAGGCAGTCAACCTATGGATCGGCAATGGACGGTCGGAGACGTCGTTCCACAAGGATCACTACGAGAACCTTTACGTCGTGGTGACCGGCAAGAAGCATTTCCTCCTGCTGCCCCCCACTGAGGCACACCGCCTCTACGTCCGCTCTTATCCTGCCGCCCAGTATGTCGCCAGAACCTCCTCCTCCTCTGAGGTACTCTTCCCTGTATTGGCCACTGCGTTCTCCTCAGCTTGTTCTCTTCTTATTGGTACGATGTGCTTCAGGATATGGGAGAGCTGAAGCTGGAAATGTTGGAGCCTGAGACACTTGTTCCTTGGTGTAGCGTCGATCCATACCCTCCATCACCGGAGGCCATGGCGGAGCACAGGTCATCCTTCCCTTTATACTTCGAGGGCCCTAGGCCATTCGAATGCACTGTTGAAGCAGGGGAGATGCTCTACCTGTAAGCACCACCTTAGCTACCTGCTCTAAAGAATGTGTTACACTGTTTCCATAAAGCTAATCCTTTTTCTCAAACTTTTTGTTCTTTTTTTTGGGTTGTAGACACTGCAAAATTAATATGCCTCTTTTTGCCCCCTCAAGAGTGCCTTTCCTATATAGTTACTTCTTCTTCTCTTCTTGGCACTGAAAAACCTATCCTGACTTGCAATTTTGATTCTCATATGCCTGCTGTATATTTCATGGTGAGGATGATCAGCTCAAAATTATCAATTTGACTTCTCTTTAATTTGAAGTTTGTAGTCCACATATATTAAGGAAAAAGACTTTGCTTTGTACATGAGAACAATCTAAAATATCAATCAATTTAGATTGAATTTTGATGAATGAAAACTTTAGTACAAATGTTGTGCTCTCAGTGCAAAGAATGATACTAGAGTTAGTTGAAATCTGATCGACTGAAAACAATTGTCAATTATAATGCAGGCCAAGTATGTGGTTTCATCATGTCAGGCAAACACCTGACTGCAATGGGAAGACAATTGCTATTAATTACTGTAAGTAGATGTACTACTAGTGCTTGTACATATACAGATCCATGTCTGATGAATTCTGTAGTCTGTTTCTGTTTTTCTTTCTACCATGTGCAATTAAAGATTGCTGGCTAATTGGTCTTTCTTTCCTTTTTTCTTTCTATTTCAGGGTATGACATGGTGTTTGATATTAAGTATGCATACTTTAATTTCTTGCAAACCGTCAATTATTCTCCTTGCACCAAGGAGTCATCATGGATGCTATGCAATTCAAGTTGTGATGCAACTCTAGAAGACTAGATGATAACATGCACTTCTCAATGAACACTATGCTGAATCCTATCATTGGTCGACTATGGGTAAAGAATGGATTGCTACTCAATTTCTGAGTCATCATACTTGCTAACTTGAGTTATTATGTGGATAAGAGATCGGAAAAAGGTTATATCAAGTTATTGACTGTGATGGGCAACTGCTTTAAGGGTTGGTGTGAGAGTTTCTGTGTCAGAATTTACACAGTAGTAACTGGAACTTGTCAATCTAACAGTCCATCAAGGTTATCCAGTGCTTTTAGCAGCATTAACCATTCTTGTTTCTCATCACTGTAAAAGGCTTTAAGAGAAGTATTTATGCCTATGGTTGCAATAGGCATTCTTCATGTGTCCTATATATCATCTGTATGGAATATACTTATGCATGAAAAAACATGCTATGCTTTCTTCTGACAAAGTCAATAGTCCTGGTGCAATTTTTCTTCGAGATTCTTCTCTATTGTTAACTTTTTTATTTTAGCCATGCCCTACTATGCCTGGTTACCTTGTGGGACTCTTTTAGCTTGCACAATATCATATGTTTTCTAGGGCAAAAGGATGTGAAGATATTTACATTTGCAAGTCAACTTGAAACCTTTACCATATTATATTTTAGGTTCGAAGGTTGCTTCTGGCACTTGTGAGTTAGCAATTCTCCCATGATATTAAAGTTATTACTTCTCATGTGTTTTGTATATGAATCAGGATGAGCATATGTTAACTCCTTCAACATTTTTATTGGATTTTGCACACAGTGGTGTTTAGACAATAGATGTAACTCTTTCTTTGCAAATTCAACAGATTGAAGCAAGTCCAAACTCCAACAGGTTGTAGACTGCCTCCAAGTTAAAAACAATGAATATTAGTTGTATGAAATTCACATATGTATCTGACCTCAATCATAATCTGTAATGTTGTTATTAGAATAATATTCTACTTGCAAAATCTAGTATTTTAGAATATGTTCATGTGTTCATATTTCTTGAAACATTAAATATGTTTTTAAGTGGAAAATCTAATTGATACATGAAGAATATTGTGTTTGGTCCCTACTCTATGACAGTTTGACATAAGGGCTCAATTTGGTGGAGATACACGACTCGGGCCTGATGAGCTAACTAACCTATCAACTTCGTTTAGTCTAAACCACTTATCAAAATGCTTAAGTTGAAGTTGATAGTAGTACACTCATCAAACTCTTATAAGTCAATCTTAATCCTGTCCACTTTCGATGTGGCACCAATATATCTTTGTTAAATATGTTCAATACATCTTTCGAAGCAGAAGTTTCCCCTTTACTGTTCTTGGCAGAATACGGTCAAATCTTCTTCTCACACCAATAATGCCATGGCTATGTTGTTCACAGCTATCAATTATATGTATGTATAAATCAAGCGTAGGACACATGCAATTCATTGGACTCTTGACCATCAAACTCTCATAATGAGTTTGATTATAGGAGATATGTCCTAGAATTACGCTTAATATGAATAATGAGATAAAATTGCAAAGAGAAGGGTGCAAAGTTGGTTATGTCGCTCGATTGGATGAAGATTTACAGGATTTCTCATAAAAATTTAAATAAAAATTTGCCAATTCTCATCAAATTGTTCTCCGAGGAATAAGATGTATTTAGAAATTGTACGCATCCGAGAGTTATTGGATTGGAATCAGAATTGGTTCACCTTGGATTTTGATCCACTAGGGAATGGAAGATCCAATTGCTGATTCGATTCTAACAATAATATAGGATTTGGTATCAGATTTTATACATCCAATTTCAAGGGCATACCCACATATTACATGGTTTGATAAACAACCCCTTGTCCAATTTTGTGAAATCCACCGGCTAATTTAATATTTTAAAATTTGAGATTGTGTGCACAATAGCTGTAGAAATTTCAAGATTCAATTATGAATTGGAAACTCGATTTAAAGAAATGTTGGATATTACAATGTCATCTTGAATATTATAATGCCCCACCTATAACCGTGATTGAACTATTAATCCAAAATGTTTAAGTTCAAGTTAACAATCTGTCACGAATGGTCATCGCGCATATGCAACAACCCCGTTCAACAAACTATTCGTCGCTCTTATCTATATGTACAGCTGCTTGGCAGCATATTTTATCTTGGTTTTGAGTCATTTTGTTTGTAAAAATGTAAGTTTGAACAAGTTGCAGCGCTACAAAGCGACCGCATACCGAACCGAGTAAAACAGTCCCAAAACAACCCAAAACAGCTCTGTTTTCGTGTGCCACGGGCTGTTTTCTGCAGTCCGCTTCCGCTCACAAAACGTCAGTCATCTCAGCCCCTTAGAACCACCCGGGTGGCACAAGGTTGGATGGGGCTTCAGTATAGTGTCGGGCGTTGAACAATCTTTCGCAAGTTCGGACGTTACCTTAACGAAAACTTGTTGTTGCGCCCAGCACTCGGTGAGCAACTGTTTGTGGACTTGCAGCTATTCGTTCAACCTTCTAAAGTCCTTGTTTTCCCCATCTCCCTCTTTTCTCTTGTGCACGTAAGGTGCTCGCTGAATTGCTTGTAAAGCTTCCTCTTTTCGCGAGACGTTGGGACTTATCCGTCGCTCGTTCTTCGAACTAATCAACCTTCTCTTTTTACAGGTCCTTCGGGACCTACGAGAGGTTGCAAGTGGGCTGATCTTTGTGGAAGCAAATCGCAAGGGCGAAGCGCAACTTAGGCAACGCAAGCTAAGTTCGCATCTTTGCCGCAATGTCACGGACAAACTTTGAAATAGGGTGTTTGATGTAATGCTTATGTATGTCCGTGTCTTTTGGCATGTTCATGCCTTGTACAGAATGTAAAGGGGCGGCCGAAGGCTTAATAGTCCCATTTTAGTTGGGTTGGTGGCCTCTTTAGGCTTGTAAATAAAGGTTGTGTCATGTGGACACGTGCGAGAGCTTTTCGGTCTGTAATGGACCATTTTACCCTTTGTTGTGCCACTGTTCAGAGCTTGTAAAGTCTGTTTGTAATTTGCATTGTCTATGAAGTGTTTTTTTTCGGACATGTTTGCTTGTGGATCCCGATTGAGGCGTTCTCTTTAACCCGTTCTCTCTTTTGTTGGTCCTAAGGGACAATGGGAGGCTTCGGGGAGGCTGACCTTTGCGGACGGACGCGCGAGGGTGCCGAACGACTTAGGCAAAACCAGCTAAGTTCGTGTCATATGGTATCAGAGTGGGACAAGCACTCATAGAAACACTTAGCATGCAAACGTGGGGGACCTAGCGGGGCTGCGTTGAGGGCAGTCAGCACACGCGCGACCGTTTAGGGGAAAACGGGCATGGCGATGTAGGGAAAAGAGTCGCTTAGAGGAGCGGGCATCTGAGATTGGCATTCAGAGGAATGGCCAACCCTTCGCGCAAGAGGCACCACGAGAACAGGCAAGATTGGAAGAATTTAGAGCGCACAAAGGTTGGGATGGCTGAGTTTGAGCTACGACTCAACGTTGACAACTATACTTGATGGTGCTCTAGGCAAGCGAGGCGCTTGGCAAGAATGAGACCATCCAAGGTGGAATGAGTTGCTCAACGACCAAAAGAGTTATGCAAAGCTCACAGAGGTGAGAGGAATTGCTAACTCGAAGAATTTGGTACTCATGCATGGGCTTGTATGCGGACGATGGAATGTTCGTGGCCATCCCAAGGCGACCGAGACTCGGCGCCATGGAGCATTGAAACTTTCTCTTCGGCATGTGAAGGATACGTCCGTAGGAGGCTGAAGTGTGCAATGAGTTCAGCATGTTGCTAGGCCTTGAGGGGTGCAGCGGGGGTTGTATTGACGGGGAGTCGCAATCTAGCAAGTGTGTTTGCAGGAGGCAGAACAATGCATAGTTTGTTCAGCAGATCGGAGTAGTCCAAGGGGATGGTGGTCTCCGAAACGAAGAGAGATGTTGCTCCAATGGGACAGTTATCCAGGAGGGATAAGTCCCGGCTCTCCAGAGGGAGAATCATGTGAGACGGACCTCACAAGTTGAGGAGGAGTACCTCAACAAACAACAACTCCACGAAGCTCGATGGACTGAGCAAGCGGCGAGGAGTCGTCGCATGATCTCGCTCGAGAGAATGCATTGGTGGATGCATTGCGAGATCAAGTGGGGGAGCGACCTGAAGCAACTTAAATGAAGGCACACTTGGAGTCGATGTGGAGATCGGACTCAAGGGAGGGCTGACCCGTGGAATGGTGGGAGCGAGGGCCACCATCGACTCAATGCAAAAACGAGGAGCGGAGCAACTTGGGTGTAACTTGGCGAAGTTCCCAAGCCGCATGAAGGGAGCCAGCAGAGAAGTTGGAACATGGAGTAGAGGCACAGTGCTTTTCTTAGATAGAGGTCAAGGACATGAGCTCTTACAGAGGCAAGAGCAGGATCATGTTGTTCCATGGGTCCTTCATTCTGACGGAGTGGACTCATCTTGCATGGTGCCAAAGACGAAGGGAGCTTCTGGGCATATGCACCTTAACTCGGAGAAGCATTTGATGGAGGAACTAAGGCGACTCAATTTGCGGAGGCGAAGTTGGGTTCAGAAGGGCCTTAGCACGGGGCAAGAGGACGCAGAGGCGGGTACTCTTGAAGAATATGCCACAGTGTTGCCATTCGAGTTGCTATGAAGGAAGCAGTGCGCAGCGGAGATTGTGCTGGTAGGGGCAGAGGCCCAGGATCCAGACAATGGTGCACAAATTACAGTGAAGTCGGTGGACTTCGGGAGCTACTAGGCGACGGACTGTCCTAGAGCGGTGCTTCATCTAGGTGTGACCCAAGAGTGGGAGGATGAAGGTCGATTGCCAAAGGAGCGAACAAAATCGAAGGTGGAGGAGACCCTGCGATGTATTGGCAGAGGCCACACATGGAGGGTTCACAATTCGAGTTTATTCCACAAGGATCAGAATGCAATGGAGATGTCACCAGGAGGCGACATGGTGCAGCGGATCGTGGTGGAACAGTTCGTGGCAATGCGATACACACAACCTAGTCCCGTGAGGGATGAGATCATATGGAGGTATGATCGGGAGCTACTGGGAGCTCCGCTTTGGTGAACAACACGACGGCAAGAAGGGCTATGGATTCAAGGAGTGAAGGCCATGGTACCGCAGAGGCGGGTCTTACAGGCGTGCACCGAATTTTGCATCGGATGAAAACCTTGGTCATCAGCATATGAGGGCTGGGTCCACCAAGGGAAAAGTTCGAATGCAAGTACCAGTGAGTCCCATGGGAGGGACTTGATCATGCAGAGGTATGATCGAAGCAGCTGGAGAGTTGGACTGCTCCAGAGCTCATATTCGCTTAAGGGAGCTCGGCAAGTCAGAGGACAAGGCCGAGTAAGCGAACGTTGCTACCAAGGAAGCTATGGAGAACAGAATCGGTGCAAACCCTACAATGCGATGGTAGAGGCCATGCATGGGAGTGCAGTCTGTCTTTCCATCGACCAGAAGGAGCTGCTTGTAGAACACAGAGGTGTTGAAGCAGGGGGTCGAAAGGGGCGAAGAAGCGACGACGAGTCCAGAGGGACTTAGCTACCCAAAATCAAGCATCAGTTAGAATGGAGGTGGACTCAGAGGAGTGCCACGGAGACATATCTACTGATTGTGAAGAAAAGGGATTCAGATGCGAGGCGACGGATAGTAGGGCCATGGGCATGGCAGCGCCATGGTACCGCAGAGGCGGGACTTCCGTGAAAGTCATTGATCCCTTGCTCTCATGGAGGGAGAGCGCTTGGTCGTGAAAGGGGCTGAGGAGGTGGAGCATGCAGAGGCAATCTCCAAGTACCGAGACAAGGCTGAAGGGCAGAGGCCAAGAAACTTCGTAAGACCGGTGTCAACAAGTTTCTCATCAAGATAGCCGTAAGTGAAGGACTTCGGGTCATGCAAGAGTGCACGACCAAGGAACGAAGCAGGTAGTACGTGGTGCTGTACCTTTGCTACTCAGTGGAGTAGGCGGCAGGGTTGATGGAGAAGACGGTACAATCCCAGAGGCGACCTCATCTATCAGAGAATTACTCCAAGTTGGGGTGAAAACTTCCTGCATTCCAGAAGTTCAATCGCATTGAGAAGGTGAATCATAGTAGCTAACTCAACGCAAGGAGTGCAAACACTTTAAGTGCTTCAGAAGTGTGAGCAAAGAGCAGGCAAAGGCCAGTAACCAGCTCGATGCATGAAGTACGACCTCGAGGAGGCGGGCGAAGTCAAGTAACCTTTGTCTTCTCAACTCTTAAGAGAATGGGCGAAACCGAGTACCCCAGTTCTCTTATCTATCCAGCAGAGGAGCTCTGCACAAGTTCAAAGACCCTTCGAAGATAATGGAAGACAATAGTTGTCAAATCCTCACCAACGGTGATCAGTGCTACTGAGAGTAGATTGTCCGCTTCATTTCCCAACGAAATGCCAATCGAAAGCGGAAGTGATACGAACCTACTTGGATGTGACAACTAACTGAAAGAAGAGTCAATGAGCAGATTTTGTGGAGGAAGGACCTAAAACTTCAGAAGTTTGCGAGGCGATGCTCGTTAAAGCTCCAACAAGCATCCACCCAGTTCAAGCAGCATGTGGAAATTTTGAGAAACTGGCGCAGTAAGAATGGTCTTTTCCTTCATTTGGTGGATCCGCAGGAATCAACGAGGATCAATACAACTCAGCCAACCCCACACCAGAGTCAGAGTCATTGGCGAGTTGAAGCAGCATGGCGGATCAAAGGTTCGACTACTCAGAAACAGTAGCGGAGAGCAGCTGGGAGCCAGGAGGCGCATTACAGCTGGAGCAGAAGATTGAAGACTCAGCAAAGGCGAAAAGTTGCAGTGTTCACAAAGGCTTCGACGAGGACGTCGAAGGGATAAGTGGGGGAGAATGTCACGGACAAACTTTGAAACAGGGTGTTTGATGTAATGCTTATGTATGTCCGTGTCTTTTGGCATGTTCATGCCTTGTACAGAATGTAAAGGGGCGGCCGAAGGCTTAATAGTCCCATTTTAGTTGGGTTGGTGGCCTCTTTAGGCTTGTAAATAAAGGTTGTGTCATGTTGACACGTGCGAGAGCTTTTCGGTCTGTAATGGACCATTTTACCCTTTGTTGTGCCACTGTTCAGAGCTTGTAAAGTCTGTTTGTAATTTGCATTGTCTATGAAGTGTTTTTTTTTGGACATGTTTGCTTGTGGATCCCGATTGAGGCGTTCTCTTTAACCCGTTCTCTCTTTTGTTGGTCCTAAGGGACAATGAGAGGCTTCGGGGAGGCTGACCTTTGCGGACGGACGCGCGAGGGTGCCGCACGACTTAGGCAAAACCAGCTAAGTTCGTGTCAGCAAGGGTACCTCACGCCTTAGGCAATTCCAACTAAGATCGTGACAAATCGTTATACCTCTAAGTCAATTTAAGTTATTATCCACTTTAGTTTAAATAACATGATGCATATGAGGCTTACCCTAACGGTGACTTTACGAGACCTTTTAATTTCATTTATGATTAATTTGTTTTATTGAAATTTTTCATCATGTCCTAATATTAAATCGACTTTCACAAACATGATGGATTTATTACAATTAACTTAGACTTAAGCATCTTGATTGCCTAATTCAAATTCAGATCAATTATCACATCCCATCAGACGTCACACAAATATTAAATCTCCTTACATCAAGCAGCCATAGCCATACATGGAAGCCGAGCGTGGCAACTTAGTGCTCCACATAAGGGTAAGCTTATTTGGATTGACACAGGCAGGCCATGCGGCATGGTGCGGTAATCCAACAAGTTATGTGCAGAGCATGGGAGTAATTTATGTTCAGATAAATGGATGCGGTAGTTAAAATCTTATTGTGCATGATTTTGGACTATAAAAATAATAAATTGTTAGGTCCTGCAAATAATTCAGAAAGAAGAAGTGCAAATGATGCAATAAGTAATTCAGAAAACTTATGCATGTTAGATGTTCCTAAAATTGTTTTACTAGTTAGTATTGCACAGATCTGATTCCCATTGCAATATCATTTTGATCTATTATAATCCTTAAAAATCTGGTTCTGTTTAATCATCAATCCTCTGTTAATTGGTAAGTTGAGGAGCAGATCTCAAAGGGTAACAATTAGTTCTTCCATCCAGTCCTATGTGCTCCTGAAGATCAACTGCTCATCATTGGACTGCTTTAAATCAATCACCTGAAGAAATAAAATCAAATGTCAGAAATGTAAGGTCAGTACTTTTTTTCATCTATTCGTAGAAAGCTTTGCATGTTCTTCTTTGTCTACTAATCTCACCTTGATAAACTGGACAGTTCTTTGTCTTCTGGTCAGTTCTTTGCATGTTCTTCAATCAACCAATTTCTTTACAACATTAGTCATTTCACCACCAACTCATGAGTAGCACATCATCTTTGTTGTTCTCGTTCAAACATTTAGCACCCGTCGGCTTAAACGACTATGTGCGCTTATAACTGCTACTTTTTGGTAGAAGATCACGAAGGTTCTGATAGAGATAATTTTATATTTGAATAACTGATTGATCATGAAACCGAAAATCTCTCCTTCAATGAATATTTATCATCTCTTTTATAATATCTAAATTCTTCATAGTATCATAGTCCTATTGGCCTGAGCAAGAATTCTTGCTATTCGACGACAGTAATATCTCTTTTCCATTGATCATCGTGCTTGGTCTCCTTCTCTGCTCGACGACTTCACCCCTTGCTTCCTTATTGGTTCTCGTTGTCGATCTACATCAAACACCATTGATTTGTTGCCGTCGTTATAACAACATTGTCCTCTCCCCAGAGAACTGCTATGCTCCCCTCAGCCCTAAGCGCTCGCCCTTCCTCTTCTCTACTGTCGTCGATCCTCCTCACCGACGAAACGCCCGCCTATTCTTCCTCGCGCTCTCTACCTCGAAGTGCTCTATGTTGGGACGTCCCCCCTTCCTCTACTGCCACTATGTGACCTAGTTTTGCCACTATGTGACCTTGGTTGTTCCACATTAAGGCAGAGCATTTGAGGAGTTTCCTTCCTCTACTGCGACCAGTTTCTCGCTATGGCACCTCTATCGTTGCACTCACCAATGCTGCTCTCCATCTTCACTACTACTGCTCCTCCTCCTCAAGTGGCATTCCCTACCCCCAAATCACTACTCCCAACACTCTCTACCTCGATCACCCTGTTCTTCCTCAATGGCGAACCTCACAATAGGGATCGAGATAGGCGACAACCGTGTGGAGCGACGTCCATGGGGCAGTTGCTCCCTGGCTTCGAAGTTGGCCACCGAATGCATCTTGGTGTTGTCGATCTCTCTCACTGTTGACAAATATGTAGTCATCAACGTAACGCAACAAATCTAATCAGTCCAACAACGTTGATCTACTACCTCAACCAATGCTGACATGATTTGTCGACTCCACCATATCATCATATGATCAATATTGACATGATTTGGTCAGTACTATTATTGATTATATGCAAACTATAAAAGTTATTATAGATGACTTGACTTTAATAGATCATTCTACGAGTGGTGAAAAAGTCATCCATACTCTCAATGGTCTAGGAGAAGAAAATAAGAAATTTACGACAGCAATTCGAGCACGCGACTCACCAATGTCATTTGAAGAATTATATGACAAGTTTATTGATTATAAAACATAATTGAAAAGAGAAGAAAGGATGATAGGACCAACCATCACAACTAAAGCCAATAAAAAAAAAAAAGCGCAATCAAAACAATAAAAACTTCAATAACGGACTGAATAAATGCCTCCTGAATACATGGGTAACACGTAGAGCTATCATCCTCTATTACACTATTAACTTTTCAATCAAAGTGACAACTTCAATAACTATCAATAACCTTGGCGTCCCAACAATAACAATTAACAAAGAGTCGTTAGCCAGTTTTGTAACAAAATCGAACACAAAGCAAAAGTTTATCGGTCTCGACCCAAGCCTATTGTTACACCCAATTGACCTCAAGCAAATATCATGACTACTCAGATTGCTCGTACAAATAATTGGATTATGGACTTTGGTGCTTCTTATTATATTACTTATAATCTATAAAACTTATCCATCCACAGCGACTATAAAGGCAATGAAAACATCATCATTGGTGATGATAATAAAATCCTCATTACTCACACTGGTTCCACAATACTTAATTTACACACCACTTTTACACTCGATGTTTTGTGTGCACCTCACATTAAAAGGAATCTTATTTCCATTTCTCAATTCTGTAAACAAAATAATACCTCTGTTGAATTTTTTTCTGACTCGTTTCTCATGAAGGATTTGATTTGAGTACAACGTAATCCTTGGTTCGAGGCCAAAATAAAGACAACATTTATGAGTGATCATCAGCTTCACAAATCACCCAACCAACTGCTCTTACTTCAGTTGCTACTCCAATCGATGTGTTGCATCAACGTTTTGGTCATCCATCATCATCTATTCAACAACAACTACTTTCTCATTATTCTCTTCCAAATTCTAAATCAAGTAGAATTATAACTCATTATGATGATTGTCTCAATAATAAAAGTCATAGACTACCTTTTATAATGTCTTACCTTTTAGAATGTCTTCGTATCTACTTCAAATCATTTGAAATTATCTACATCGATGTTTATAGCCCTACCCCAACCACTTCTTTTGATAATTTTATATTTTGTAATTTTCATAGAATACTTTACTAAGTATACATGGTTATATCCTCTCAAACAAAAATCTAAAGTCTCCATAATCTTTACCCACTTTAGAAAGTTAGTCGAGAACTTCTTTCGGTCTACAATTAAAACAGTTTACTCTGATGGAGGAGATGAATACTGTTGGGAAACCTTAGGCAGCATCACACGCATAGTGAAAGAACAAAATGTTAGGATTGTATTAGCACTAAGCGAGGAGGGTGAATTAATGCTTTCGTAAAATTACATCGATTTGAAAATTTCGTTTGATCAAACTAGTATCAAAAATGCATTTAACTTAAAAACATTCGTAAGAGTAGTGAGCAAGTAAATCAATTTGTAATATGAATGAAAGCATAAAATAAATGCAAACTAATTTTATAATGGTTCGGTCATCATAACCTACGTCCACTCCCGATTCCTCTTCCGTTGAAGCCATCAGCATTCACTAACGATCTTCTTTCAATAGGCAAAGACCAACTATCCTCTTTACAACTATTTCTCCTTTTCACAGGTTTAGGAGAGAACTTTTATAAGTCTCACACTTCTCTTAGAATAAACTCAAAACTTTAAAGAGGAGGGGGACACTTAGCACTTTTCAAGACTTTATAACTCAGAATCACTAACCTTTTTGTTCACTTTTCTTGCTTACTCAAGCAAGAATGAGTGGGGTATTTATAGGCCCCAAATAGCTTTTGAAGCTAAAAAAAATCTTATCTCGGGTTTTCAAGGTACTGGCGGTATCACCACCAGTACTCGATAGTACCACCGCTTGCAGGATTGACAACTAGCGATACCACCACCCAGTTTGGCCGGCACTACCACCTGACACATGGAAGACTATGTACTGGCGGTACTACCGCAAGTTTGGGCGATACCACCGCTAGTTTGGGCGATACCATCACTTGACATAGGTAATACCACCGCCGGGTCTTTCGAAAAAATGTACACTTCGTACGTTTTAGCTTATAAGCGGTTCCATCACATGACCTAACTATGGGTCACTGAATGAGCATCCCAATGGGCCCAACTCAATCCTAGATCAAGCCCAATGTGCCTCTAATTGAGTTAGTAAGGTTACACTCAAAACTAATTCAATTTAATACTTAACTATGATGATTAAGACATAATCGACCAAAGACAAGAATTCTATGTTGCTCGGCATGTCATTGGTTCATCTGAACTTCGTCCAAACTTCCGACGTGTCTCGTCCGAATCTTCGATGTATCGCCTGATCCATCGACATGTTGACTCTCGCAATATCTGATCTTGGAGCAATGTATGATTCTTTCAACCCGATGCTCGATCTCTAACTCCGACCCAACATCTGATTCTTCTGCTTCAATCGTTTTGCCTTTTCATGTTCGAAGTTAGTCCGACATCACTTTTCTTAAACAAGACTTTACAACTCATAATCACTAACCTTTTTGTTCACTTTTCTTGCTTACTCAAGCAAGAATGAGTGGAGTATTTATAGGCCCCAAATAGCTTTAAAGCAAAAAAAAAGTCTCATCTCGGATTTTCGAACTACTGCCAGTACTAGGCAATACCACAGCTTGCAGGACTAACAACTAGCGGTACCACCGCCTAGTCTGGGCGATACTACCACTTGACACATGGGAGATTGTGTACTGGCGGTACTATCGCCAGTTTGGGCGATACCACTGCCAGTCTAGGCAGTACCACCGTCGAGTCTTTCGAAAAATGTACACTTCGTATGTTCCAGCTTATAGGCGATTCCACCACATGACCTAACTATGGGTCACCGAATGAGCCTCCCAATGAGCCCAACTCAACCCCAGATGAAGCCTAATTGGCCTCTAATTGAGTTAGTAAGGTTACACTCAAAACTAACTCAGTTTAATACCTAATTATAATGATTAAGACATAACCAACTAAAGACAAGAGTTCTATATTGATCGGCATGTCATTGGTTCATCTGAACTTTGTCCAAACTTCCGACGCATCATTCGAATCTTCGACGTATCGCCCGATCCATCGGCATGTTGACTCCCGCAATATCCGATCTTGGTGCAATGTTTGATTCTTTCAACTCGATGCCTGATCTCTAACTCCGACCCAACATCTGATTCTTCTACTTCAATCGTTTTGCCTTTTATGATCGAAGTTAGACCGACATCACTTTTCTTAAACAACATATTAGATCATAAATTCATCAATTGATTTCATCATCAAAATCTGCGATTCAACATAGAAAACAAAATAAGTTCCCAAAAATTCAATATTGAATTGTCGTGTGAAGATTGGTACGCGAAAATTCGTAAAATCAAAAATTGCATAACACGTGTGAGCTGATTTACCTAAGGAAGATTGTATATCACCAAAATCGCATATCCAAATCTTTAGATTAAGGAGGTTAGATGTCCTTCTCTCTAACGGTGATCCACATGGCAAATGAGACGAAAATCCTTTCGCAGTGTGATCTTTCCTCTCCTTTGCGCATCACAAGACTACACCGAGATCAATAAAGGGTCAACCCTTCTTATTGTCCACAAGCCCCAAATAGGGTTGTCGGTTGAGGAGGAGAGAAATGGAGGAGAATATGAGGTGGCAACAAAAAAAGTTCAACATATGCCCCTTTGGTTCCCTCCTATTTATCGAGGTTCCTATCAACTTAACCCTAATGTATCATGTAATATTAGATACTAAATCTCTATCCAACTACTCAAGTCTCTTAGATTAATAGATCTCTATCTAATAATCACTATTTGCTCTTATTGGGTTTCACTCAAAGAATCCAATAATACAAGGACTGATTAGATATCTAGTAAGATAATGGTTCAACAAATATCTCATATCCAAACCTTTACTCGACGCAACACCTACCATATGTGTGCGACCCTCTAGGCCTAATATCGAGTTCCATGAATCGCACCTATCAAAACTCATTCTGACTTAATGAATTATTATCTCCATAATAATTCACTCAACTCAACAACTATGAACATAATATTATGACCATAAAAGTACTAAGAAGGGGGGGGAAGCGGGTGTGAATTAGTGCTTATGAAAAATTACGATTTGAAAACTTACGTTCGATGAAACCCATATCGAAAATACGTTTAACTTGGAATGTGAGAAAAAGTAGTGAGCAACAAAATTAGTAAATGATTGCAAGAAAAAACATAAACATAAATGCAAACCATATTTATAATGGTTCGATCGTCTCGACCTACATCCACTCCCGATTCCTCTTCTCTCAAGGTCATCGGCTTTCATTATCGATCTTCTTTTTAATGGGTGAAGATCAACTATCCTTGTTACAACCCTTTCTTCTTTTCACGGGCTCAAAAAAAGAACCTTTACACCCATCTTTTACAAAAAAAAACCTCACTCCTCCTTTAGAAAGACTTCTAAACCTTAGGAGGAAAAGACTCAACACTTTAAGAGAGATTACACACTTGAGAAACTCAAGAATTCTTTCCCTTTTCTTCTCTTTTTCTTGTTATCCCAAGCAAAAATGAATAGGATATTTATAGGTCCCAAATAACTTCAGAAATAGAACCAAAAATTGAAATCATCATATTTTCAAGATACTGACAGTACCACCATCTGCACTAGGCGATACTACTGCCTGCCACCCTGAGCGACGATACCACCACCTGCCACCCTAAGCACCGATCAAACACAAATCCAAAGC
Organism: Musa acuminata AAA Group; assembly: GCF_036884655.1. NCBI lineage: Eukaryota > Viridiplantae > Streptophyta > Magnoliopsida > Zingiberales > Musaceae > Musa > Musa acuminata. Next base: position 42,014,403 of record NC_088349.1, read on the forward strand.
AAGTAAATTGTAACTCCATAAAGTTTGTGAGAAATGGACCACCATGTTAGAGAGGACATACGTATCATAATGATAAAACTATTCTTCATATAAATCCAAAAGTTTATAAGAATGACTTGTCAAAGTTCTAGTGGTTTCTGTTTTTTCTGAAGTAATAAATTACAGAATATGTATTCCAAGAAGATGAAATATCTTCAAAATGCATTTTACCCATTGTGCTGGAACTCGGGTTTCCCATGTGATGGTGCATTGACTGCATTCATGGAATAAAGATCTGCTCAATGATACACACATACAGATTTTTGTAGTTTATTGAATAAGATGACTTAAAGGAGATGAAATCTGTCACAACATATATTAGTAGTTGCTATAGCTTAGAGTGTGTCCTGCATGGAAAAACATATTAATTTTAACAGCTATAACATAAATAGAAAAAAGAAAGTTCATAAAGGAAAACAAAGAGGAGAGCAAAGTGGTTTTTGGATAAAAAGTCAACCAGTCATTACTACCCAATAAAAACAGTGAGTGGGATTCAAGACAAAACAATGTCAATGTCAAGTTATACACAACTTTGTTTGCTATCTCCACATTGAGAGAGTTATTTTTACCTAAACATGCAAAATACAAGAAAATGCCAGTCAATGGATGCACCTCGTGAAACATTTCATACAAAACTCCACATCAATCAACCATGAAAAACAAAAATCACTGAATTCAAACAAAACACGAAATAGGAGATCTTATGGGTTATTTGTCAATTGTCACCGTAACTTCTTTGGGCTTAGATAAAGTATTATTTGCCAATATTCATTTTTTCACATTTTGACTACTAGTCATGCTTTTTCTAATAATCTTTAGAGCTATATCTATCCAATATCTACGATTAAACTTTTCATTTTTCATGAGAGCCTCGTCATTTTTTAGTTCCACCAACTTGATTAAATGATTAAAACATCTTCCAATATTGATTTTAAGGCTACTTAAAATTCCCTAATTCTGAAGTTTTTCCAGATATATTATACATAGTACATACAGCTGGAAGTTCCCACTAACTTCTGCAAGAACAAGTACATACAATTTGAAGATAGAAAATGGAAGACATTGTTGCTCAAACATTACACTTTAGTCAGCACAGTATCAACCAATAAGTGTTAAAGGCTTTCTCTAGTAAAAGGTCATCCGGCATCTAGCTAAAAGTTTTGGACATGGAACCCGAGAGGAATAACAAGTCATCGTCAGCAAACAGAGGCAAAAATATTTCGGAGTTCCAACCACATCTCCAACAGTAAATGCAAAAGATACATGAAACAAATGCCAAATTCATTACTGTTTCAACACAGAGATCCGGATTCAGACTTACAATCAGTAAACTGACTAGATAAAGCAGCAAATTGCAACTAGAAAAAGATGAACAAAAATGAAAGGTCAATTACCTGCCAGTTCTCCAAGATGGCCACAACAACCTACAAAAGAACGAGTCCTAGCTCTGCTGGTTTTAAATCATTCCTGAGTCGATAGTTGTAAAGATAGTAATGGAGTTGCCCATCACCAGGCCCAAACTTCAGCTCCTTCAGGAAAGTATCATTGTGCATGACATCAAGGGCGTTGAAGACATCATAGTCCTTCTGCTTCGCCACAATAAGTGCATCGTTCATCAGGTGGAGCAGAGGAGTCTTTGCAGCCACATTATAGAAAGAATAAGCAGCCTTCAACACCGAATAATTCTGGTTATTCAGAATTGAAGAAGGAAGAGTGTAGAAGCTACAGAAGTCTGTCACTTCATGAGTCTCAGGGCTCTCGACCACATAACTGTCCACCACATTCTCCAGAGGAAGAACCCAATGCTCCACATCATTCTCATCAAAATCCGGTGCAACTACGAACAGGCTCAAATGCTCTCTTAGCAACCGGGTGACTGCCGGAACATCACGAAGCTCCATTTTCCTAAACCCAGGGGTCGCAGTTGCTTCTGGAAGCTTGTAGAGCCTGATCGTTCGGCTCATAGTCATCCGAGCTCCGAGCCGGGAGAACCCGACGTCAATCAGCTTCTTGGGATTCAGAGAACGATGCCAGTAACGGCAGGTCGTGACGGGAGTCGGCAGGATGACTCCGGCCGTGTAGGCCGCCTGCCATATGTTCTCCAAATGAACCCGCCTGGTGACCTCCTTGATCATCACGGGGGCGAGCCGCTTCGACCGCAGCTTCTTGTGGACGCACAGGAAGTTGACCTCGGCCATCCGGATGATGTCCTCCCTCACCCGGATCCTCCCGGGCACGCCGGTAATGAAGGCAACCAGCTTCTTTGTGGCCTTCACCCGAACGCCAATGTGCCATGCCTTGAAGTAACCCGGCGGGCGAAGCGCCCACTGGAGGAACTCCTTGGAGTAGTTGAAGCGGAACATGTTCTCATCATCCTCGACGTAGTTGTTGGTGAGAAGATTGTATACCTCGGCGCAGGTCTGTTCATCGTCCATGTCGCAGGTGGTCCACTCGTAGAGGGCGGGGAGGTTGTACGGCTCCGGCCTGACGGCGGACAGGGCGGTCGGCGGCTCGATGGGGCCCTCTGGGAGCCCGCCGCGGCAGGCGTCCTTGAATTGGCCCACCGGTTGGGTCTCCCAGAAACGGTGCCGCTTCCCGACGGAGAGCGCCTCTTGGATCCTACGAGCGAGGGACTGGATCTCCCCATCGCCCTCTACGGAAACAGCCGCATCCGCCGCCGCTAGAGAGGCATCGGAAGCTGGCTGCGCAACTGGGTTAGGGTCTTGTTCCACTTCGTGTGAGGATTCGTCGTCGCCGACCACCATGGCGGTAATTTGAGGTGAATCCGATCAAAAAATAAAAGCAGAAAAAAGTCGAGAAATGAATTGGCAAGAGGGAAATCGACAAGAAGGGATGGATTACCTTCGTGGATCAACAGATCTACAAAGAATGGGCGAAACGTAGCCTTGTGTGTGAGGAGTAATATCGATCGATTAGGGTTTGGAGAGAAGACAACGAAGGAATCGGGGCGAGGAAGAAAGCCGAGGGAAGCGAGTACTTTAACAATCTTTATTTTGATTGGGATCGGAACGGACAAAAAAGCGGAAATCATAACAGTTTCGTTACACATCCGTTATGTTGTATATATCGCAGATTAATTTTGTCTTAATTTTGTTTATATCGCAGATTAATTTTGTATATATCGCAGATTTGTTAAAAATTAAAAAAATCATGTGATCATCCTTAATTACAAGTTCATGAACACGATTATTAAAGCTAAAAATCTCCTATTTGTATAATTTTAATATTTTTTTAGTCTAAAAATATCTCTTACCTAGTTTTTTTTCCTCACAAAAGTAATTTTTTTTATCTTACCAATTATTGTTGCTTGGATATCGTCGACCGAGACAACGTTGTATGAAGGCGTGAAGTTGTCCGTGTGGCCCACATGATAGTCTAGTGAGACGATCGTTGTAAAACTAAGGTATCCGAAATGGCTCCAAGATGATCTACGAAAGGTCTTCAAGTGTCCGAGGTGTGTTCTAATATTAGGTACGGTAGGTTTTGGTCTCTTAGGAATTCTTATAAAAGGTTAACGTTGAGGGTGATTTCTTGACCCAATCCCTCCGACGCTCAAGTTACCAGGCTTGTTTTATTTAGTGTATACCTTAAAAATCGTAGTTAGCACATGATTAGGGTTAGGTTTGAGAAGTAATCTCATTAACCCTGTTAAGGGCCAATTGGACCCGTAATTGGACTAGTTTGGGTCGGATTCAAGACCCAAACAGGTTGCTGAACCTTGTCAGGTGGTGGCACCACCCAAGTGGGCGGTAGAACCACTTGAGGCTCAGCCTCCCAAGTGGTCTGGGCGATAGTACCGTCAACAATTAATGCTGCCAAGCGATGGTACCGCCAAAGCTTAGTCTCCGAAGCTCTATCAAGCAGTAGTATCGTCAGACTAGGCGGTGGTACCACCCAATATAGGCAATAGTACCGCCCAACACAAGTAGTAGTGCCGCCAGTACCCCGAAAACCTAGGATGAGACACTTTCTAGCTTCAATTTTGAAGCCATTGGGGCCTATAAATACCGCTCCCTTTTATGCATGAAAGGGCAAAAAAGTACAATCAAAGTGTGAAAAAAATCTTTTAAGTGTTGAGGTGTAAAAGTGTTATAAAAGTACAAAGAGTCCTCCTCCTCTCTTTTTAGTTTTGCAATCATTCAAGAAGATGTGTAAGGCTTGTAAGGGTTGTCTCATAAACCCGTGAAAAGGAGAAAGTACTGTAAAGAGGTAGTTGGTCTTTGTCTATTGAAGGAAGATCATTAGTGGACGCCGATGAACTCAACGGAGGAGGAATCAGAAGTGGATGTAGGTCGGACGACCGAACCACTATAAAATTGGCGTGCTCTTGGTGCGTACTTTACTTTTGCTGCATTACTTCATTGCAGATTGTCCATTCCCCTTTTCTCTACTCACTTACAAGTTTATTCAAGTTAAATATATTCTCAAAACAATTTTTCATAGAACTAAGAGTTTCATGAAGTTTTTCAAAATTATTTAAATTGATCATTTTTATCCACTGCACTAATTCACCCCCATTCCCCTCTCCTCCCCCTCTTAGTGTCATTCTTGATCTTAATAATTGGTATCAAAGCTAGGTCACTCTCATTTTGGTTTGAAATATTGAATCTTGGATTTTGATGATGAAGTCAATTGTAAATTGTTTGATCTAATCTATATGTTGAGAAAAGTGTGCAGGATTAACTACGATAGTAGTAAGACATAAAGCAGGTGTTGTGCTGGAGTCAAGATCGAGATCTCATTGAGATTTCAAGAGTTCGTTGGAAGTTCAGACATTCGTCGAAAGTTCTATCGGAACCAATCGAGAAATCCAGGAGCTTGCTAAAGAAGCTCATCTGAACTTGCCAAGAAGATCATCGTAAAGTCTAGGAGCTTGCCGGGAGTCTGCCAGAGTATTACCGAGAGTTAGTTGGATGTTCATCAAAAGTATGTCGGAAGCTCGTCGGAAGAGTAATTGACGCATCGGAACAAGAAGTACTATGATTATGTCTTAATTATCGTAGCTAGAGCATAAATTAAGTTAGGATTGAGAGGTAATCCCACTAACTTAATTAGGGGCAAATTGGGCCCTTAACAAGGTTGAATTGGGCCGAATTGAGCATCCTATTCAGCCCCTGAATTCTTGGCCAACGATGGCACCGCCTAGAAAGCAGTGCCCTAGGTTATCTAAGTAGTGGTACTGCCCAGACTAGGTGGTGGTACCACTGGTAGTTATTGCTGCCATCGATGGTATCGTCAGAGCTCGGTCTCCGAGCTCTGTTAAGCGGTGGTACCGCCCAATGTCAGAGTGTAGGCAGTAGTACCGCCCAGTAATGGCGGTGGTACCGCTAGTACGCCGGAAATTCAGGATGAGATACTTTTTAGCTCCAATTTTAAAGCTATTGGGGCCTATAAAAACCCCATCCTTTTCTACATGAAAGGGCACAAAAAGTATTGGCATAATCTTGAGTTCTTGAGTCTTAAAATGTTGTAAAAGTGAAGAGTTTTCCTCCTTTATCTCTTAGACTTGTAACCATCTAAGAAAGATGAGTGAGACTTGTAAGGGTTGTCTCCTAAACCCAACAAAAGGAGAAAGAGCTGTAAAAGGTGGTTGGTCTTCGCCTATTGAAGAAAGGCCTTTAGTGGACGCCTGATGCAAAATCTGATGAAGGAATTTTTCTTGGTTATTCTTCTATTTCTAAAGCTTTTCGTATCTTTAATAAAAGAACTTTGGTTATAGAAGAATCAATTCATGTGGTTTTTAACGAAGTTTCCGAAGCTAAGAAAAATGATTTCGATGATGATCTTAATTTTGATACTTTGAATTAAATGAATCCCCTTCTCCACCTAGCAACTTGGATGCATCTTCTTCCGAAACTTCCTTACCTAAGGAATAGAAGTATGTAGATGCTCATCCCAAGGAGCTAATCATAGGAGACACATCTAAAGGGGTTCAAACTCATTCCTATCTTAAGAATTTTTGTGCAAATGCCGCTTTTCTCTCCCAAATTGAACCTAAATGCATTGATGAGGCCTTGAAAGATGATTCATGGGTCATCGCAATACAAGATGAGTTAAATCAATTTGAGAGAAATGAGGTATGAAAGCTTATTCCGAGGCCAAATGACCATTTAGTTATTGATACTAAATGGGTTTTTAGAAACAAGTAAGATGAATTTGGTATCGTGGTTAGAAACAAGGCTAGAATAGTGGCCAAATGTTTCAACCAAGAAGAAGGGATCGATTATGAAGAGATATTCGCTCTTGTGGCATGTTTAGAAGCCATAAGGATGTTCCTTGCCTATGCTAGTAGTAACAATTTTAAGTTATTTCAAATTGATATTAAAAGTGCTATCCTTAATGGCTTTATTTCTGAAGAAGTTTATGTTGAACAACCTCCCAGATTTGAGAATGATAATCTCCCTAGTTATGTGTTTAAATTGACTAAAGCTCTCTATGGATTGAAACAAGCCCTAAGGGCTTGGTATGAGAGACTTATCTCATTTCTTATCAAAAATAATTTCTCTAAATGCAAGGTCGATACTACATTGTTTATTAAAAATGTTAAAAATAATTTTTTTTATTATTCAAATTTATGTTGATGATATTATTTTCGGTTTCTCGAATGAATCTCTATATGAATCATTTGTTAAAAGTATGAGTCTTGAATTTGAAATGAGTTTGATGGGAGAATTAACTTTCTTTTTAGGCTTATAAATCAAACAACTAAGTAATGGTATATTTCTTAGTCAAACAAAATATGCTTTAGATTTATTAAAAAGGTTTAATATAGATAGCTCAAAGGCTATCAATGCTCCCATGAGTACCTCCACTAAGTTAGACATTGATGAAAGCAGAGAAAGCTTTCTCAAAAAGCTTATAGGGGTATGATAGGAAGTTTACTATACCTTACTGCAATAAGACCGGATATCATGTTTAGTGTAGGACTTTATGCTAGGTTTCAATCTAATCCTAAGATATCTCATTTTAAAGCATTTAAGAGAATACATAGATATCTTAAAGGAACCACAAATCTAGGATTATGGTATCCAAAATTCGAAAACTTTAAGCTAATTGCTTATGCTGATACAGATTTTGTTGGATGTAGATTAGATAGAAAAAGCACATCTGGAATATATCAATTTTTAGGACACGTACTTGTTTCTTGGTCTTCTAAGAAATAAAACTCGGTTGCACTATCTAAAACCGAGGCTGAGTATATTGCAGCTAGTGGATGTTATACACAAGTTGTGTGGATGAAAAACACCTTAGAGGATTATAAGATTCATCTTAAAAACATTCCCATAAAATGTGATAACACAAGTGCAATATGTTTAACAAAAAATCTCATTCAACACTCTAGAACCTAACATATTGATATCAGGCATCACTTTATACAAGATCATATTAATAATCATGATGTAATCTTAGAGTTTTTTGATACGAAATATCAATTAGCCGATATTTTTATAAAGCCCTTAAGTGAAGAACAATTTGATTTTATTAGAAGAGAATTAGGAATGTTAATTTGTCCGAATGCATGAATTTGTTAAATTTCATTTTTGGACTTTCTTGATTCTTTGGATCACTCACTTAAAACTTCTCCTCTTATGATGCGAACTTTACATGATGATGTAAATAAGGTTGTGTGCTTCATGACAATAAATTGTTTACCTTGATGTTGTAAACTTAAAACGATTCTTTACTCTGATGCCGAAAATTTCTATGATGTTGTGATCTCTTTAAATGATGAGCATATTATCATACAATGACGCAATATCGTATTTACTTTGATGTTGAAAATTTCTATGATTGAGAAGTTTTAATCATACATGATGCAATATCGGATTCTTAACTTTTGAGTGCTACAAGCACTAATGATATTACCTCATGCAAGTAGTGATGAAAGGCTATGACGAAATATTTTATAAATGCATGAAGTGTTTATATATTTAAATTTCTTGATACATGGAAGTCATTAACAAATACATCTCTCACGGATTTTACTCTTATGAATCTTTAATGAGAAATAGATTTGATGTAATGCTCTTCTCACTATGAAGTTTTATTCGTGAATTTCTCCTTCATGTGATACTCCTCTCCCATGAATTCTTCCTTATTTTTCTCATGAAAAATGAAAGAATTCCAATGGATATCTTAATCCTTGAAAGATGAATTTTCATGTATGATAATTATTTGCAAGATTGGGGATTTGATTTCATATGGATATCTCGACCCTTTTCATGAATCCTTTTAATGAAAACTTATTTATCGCTTTTGACTTGATTCAAATCATTTCATAAATTTAGTTCTTAATAGATTCCCTCCTTACATTCTTTCCTCTTCTTCATGCAAAATGTGATGACAAAAGGGGAGAAGTTGATGGAATCTATCGCTTTAATGTTGATAACATTTAATGATAATTACTTTTGAGTGTGAAACTTGCTTGAATTTTTACCATACTTACATTGTTGAATTGTTCTCCTTTTTGTTAATGACAAAGGGGGAGAAATAATATCAAAATGTGATAAATTGATGATAAATGTATGTAATGTATTTCATCATATTTACTTGAAATGTTTGCTTGATAAATTTCTTTCATTATGATAAGATATCTAGAGCTTAACTTGCTATTTTACAATTGATATCTTACCATAGAATGATGAATTGCTATCTTTGTCATCTTTTATATTTGAAATATCATACTTGAAAATGGATGTCATACCTTGACATCATTTTGAGAATGTTAGATCATGATAGGAATCATGATGTGCATGTCGATAAATTTAATGAACTTATCTTATCATTTTGTTTCTTGAATTCAAAGGCATTGATTTCAAAAATTTCTTTTCTCAAGTATGGCATATAAATAGGGGAAGTTAAGGTTAACTCCGTCATCAATTGATTGTCATCATAAAAAAGGGGGAGATTGTTGAATCTCGGATTTTGATGATGAAATCAATTATAAATTATTTGATCTAATATATATGTTAAGAAAAGTGTGTAGGATTAACTACAATAGTAGTAAGATATAAAGTAAGTGTTGAACCAGAGTCAAGATCGAGATCTCATTGGGAGTTCAAGAGTTCATCAGAAGTCCGGACGTTCGTCGGAAGTTCTATTGGAACCAATCGAGAAATCCAGGAGCTTGCCAAAGAAGCTCGTCGAAACTCACCAAGAAGATCATCGTAAAGTCTAGGAGCTTGCCGGGAGTCCACCGGAACATTGCCGAGAGTTAGTCGGACGTTCGTCGGAAGTATGCCGGAAGCTCGTCGAAAGAGCAATTGACGCACCGGAACAAGAAGTACTGTGATTATATCTTAATTATCATAGTTAGAGCATAAATTAAGTTAGGATTGAGAGATAATCTCATTAACTTAATTAGGGACCAATTGAGCCCTTAATAGGACTGAATTGGGCCGAATTGAGCAGCCCATTCAGCCCCTGAATTCTTGGTCGGTGGTGGCACCGCCTAGATAGCAGTGCCCCAGGTTATCTAGGCAATGGTACCGCCCAGACTGGGTGGTGGTACCATCGACAGTTATTGCTGCTAGCGGTGGTACCGTCGGTAGTTATTGCTGCTAGCGGTGGTACCTCCCCTATCAGGCGGTGATACTGCTAGAGCTCGATCTTCGAGCTTTGTCAAGCGGTGGCACCGCCCAATGTTAGACTGCATGTGGTAGTACCTCCAGTACTCCGAAAATTCGAGATGAGATACTTTTTTGCTCCCATTTTGAACTCATTGGGGGCCTATAAAAACCCTACCCTTTTCTGCATGAAAGGGCTTGAAAAATATTGGTATAATCTTGAATTCTTGAGTCTTAAAGTGTTGTAAAAGTGAAGAGTTCTCCTCCTTCATCTCTTAGCCTTGTAACCATCCAAGAAAGAGGAGTGAGACTTGTAAGGGTTGTCTCCTAAACTTGGCAAAAGGAGAAAGAGCTGTAAAAGGTGATTGGCCTTCGCCTATTGAAGGAAGGCCTTTAGTGGACGTTGGTGACCTCGTCGGAGGAGAAATCCAAAAGTGGATGTAGGTCACATTGACCAAACCACTCTAAAACTCGGTTTGTATTTACTTTGAGCAATTTACTTTTATAGCAAACTACCTCTCCTTCTTACTGTGCTTTTACTACGCCTATGCTCACATAGGCTTTCAAGTAAACACCTTCCGATATCGATTTTAATCTTATGAAGATTTTACGAAACCGACGCTTTTCATTTGTGCAATTTGCATTACTACAAATCTCCTTAATCTTCTCTTGCACTTTTATGAAAGCTTTCATATTCAAATTCTCTCCAAAACGGATTAAATTGAAACCATTTTCGTTGAAATCGGTTTTAATCAAAACAAAGTCTTTTGAAATCGAAAAAGTTTTCCACTGCACTGATTCACCCCCCCTCTTAGTGCCGCTCTTGATCCTAACATGAAACCAAAGAGAGATGACATTTGTCGACAACCAAGAGGGTCACTCAATCATATGTCCACCCATGTTCAATGGGATGAATTACACCTATTGGAAAACTAGAATGAGAATTTTTCTAATTTCTATGGATTTTGAGTTGTGGAATATTGTGAAAAACGACTTTCAGAAGTCTTTTCTTCCGATGAATAATTGGAATGAGTTAGAGAAGAAGACTTTCGCTTTAAATGCCAAGACTATGAATGCTTGTTAGGACTCTAGCTAAGAGAGTCCTAATTGAGTTTCATTGAAAAGGGAATTTATGTAAAACCTACCTACCCAACCCCTATTAAAGAGGTGAAGAGGCCGGCTAGGGTTAGGGTTAGTTGGGAGGTTGCTTCTTAGAGTAGGAGTCTTATTATGAGTTGGTTAGAAGTAGGAGTCTTGAGTAAGAGTCCTATTAAGAGTTGGGGTTTAGAAGCTCTATAAATAGTCATGTATTCATCCTCTTTTGATATGCAATATATGAATCTTCTTAGCAGCCTTTGAGCAGAAACCTAGAGGAAGGAACCCCTATAGAGTTCCAAGGAGGCCGATCTCCTAAAGAGATTAACCCCAAGCTTAGAATCCGTAAAGGTTCTAATACTTGGTATTAGACCAATATTTTTGGCATCTCGCTGCCCTTCCACAGCCATTCATCAGCCATCCACATTCGCCCAAAGCAATTCTCATAATTGCTTAAATGATCGTTGTCGAATTCTGCCGTTATCTCCATTAACATGGATCATCCTTTGATCTCCCCATGAATTGCAACAGGTTTTGGTTTCCTACCTTACTGTTGCTGCAATTTAGTTATTCTTATTAAAAAATCCAGTCATCCATCAGCCCTCCACAACCGCCTAAAGCAATTCCCACAATTGCTTAAAAGATCATCGTCGAATTCCGCTATCATCTCTACCACCACGGATCATCCTTTGATCTCTCAATGAATTGTAACAGGTTCTGGTTTCCTATCTTACTACTGCTGCAATTTAGTTATCCTTATTTAAAAATCTAAAAAAATCATTGCTATATTATTGCATAAACTTTCGTCGTAAAGTTTTTATCTCTACGATGAAAGATGCACTACATAATTCCAACCATAGTACAATTTACTTGATCTTGCTACTATATTTTTTCTATCCAAATCTCTACGAAATTTTTATGATAACTTTGACACTTCCTAACAGTGGATTTTCCTTTGGTTTCATTAAAAAAATTTCAATATAAACCACTGACCTTTTACATCCAAGCTGCTACACTTTAGACGTAAAAATCTGCTATAGTACCTTTCCGTGATCCTTAATTTTTTCAAACCTTCCACCACCCCATGCCATTAACCCATCAATAGAAAAAAGACAGGAACATCTATGACCTATAGGCATATGCTATGGCTTCTCAAGATCCAATTGATACCAAATTTGAAGCATTGGAATCTCGGATTGAATCGCAACTTGAATCACGCTTGGAGGACAAATTGCGCGCTTTGTTTGCAGAATTCAAAATTGGACAACCACCGAGTCCAACCAAATTTCAGTGAGGATAGAGTTTAGAGAGGCCTCCAGAGAAGGAGGGACATCCCTCGTACATGCTTCAGCCACGCATGAGGGTGGACTTCCCATAATAGGAAGAAGGAGACTCGGTAGGGTGGATTTCGCGCGCTGAATGTTTCTTTCGATACTACCGAACATCAGATGATGCTATAGTAGAAATTACTATCATCCACCTTGAAGGAGATGCTATTCAATAGTACAATTGGCCGGAATACAATCTTGGGGCTCCGACGTGAAATCAATTTAAGAATGCATTGATGAATCATTTCGGACCTACAGAGTATGAAAATATCAATGGCTAACTCACAAAGATTCGACAAACCTCTACGATTCAAGAGTACCAAACCAGGTTTAAGAAGCTATCCTACCTTGATCGTGATTGGACTGAATGTTAATTGTTAGGAATATTCATCGAAGGACCCAAGCCAGAGATAAAAGGAGAGGTTAAGGCGTGACAGCCCCATACCATGACAGCTGCGATTTCTTTCACTCGAATACAAGAAGAACGACTCAACCAAGATACTTATAGGATGAGAACCTCTCCTAGGCTTATGACATATAAACCTCCTTCTACTCCTAGCCATCCTTCACTGCCAAAAAAATTGATCAGAGAATAACTACGTGACCGATTAGCAAAAGGTCTTTGTCGGCATTGCGATGAGCCGTGGAACCGTGATCATCGCTGCAAAAGGGGCCACGTCTTACTGATTGGACCTCTTGACAACATGGAGGAGGAGGTCTAGGAGAATGAGGAAGAGGTCACGGATGAAGAACAGCAGCCGGTTGATATTACGATGCATTCCCTTATTGGTTACGCGAACCCACAAACAATGAAAGTGGGAGGACTTCTGAAGCAACAACCGATCACCATTATTATTGACATAGGGAGCACTAATAATTTTATGAACATTAAAGTTGCTATCTGAATGGCCTTACCTATCGAGAATTGTAGTAGGTTTAACGTTAAGGTCGTCGATGGATGAATTTTGAAGTATGATCATAGGTGACCGTGGGTGAAACTGTTGCTGCAAGACTAAGAGATAATTATAGATTTCTTCCTCCTCCCTCTTAATGATTATGAGGCCATGCTCAGCATTGAATGGCTGACAATATTAGGTAATGTTTCCTAGAATTTTATGAAACTAATTATGAAATTTTATAGTAAAGGGAAATGAGTGATACTGCACGGGAAACGTGAGGGCGACGTAACGACGATTTACACACTACGAATGGAGAAGGTTTTACACAAACATTATAGCGGCTTTTTGATAAAACTTGAGCAGCAAACTAAGGGAGAGCCAACAGAATTTGAAGATCCAAATCAACTTCCTTTGCTTGGTGAAATTTTAGATATATTTTATGAACCACGCAACCTACCTCCTACCCGTTGGCATGATCATTATATACCAATTTTTCCGGGCAAACCTCCAGCAAATACTCAACTATATCGGTATTCATATCTCTAGAAGGATAAAATAGAAAGGATTGCAAAAGAGATGCTTAAAACATGAGTTATTCGGCCAAGTTGTAGCCCCTACTCTTCACTAGTGCTCCTCGTACGAAAGAAGGACGAAACATGGCGAATGTACATTGATTACTGAGCTCTCAATGGCATAACCGTCAAGGACAAATACCCTATTCTAGTAGTAGATAAATTACTTGATAAATTAAAGGGAGCATGAGTCTTCACAAAGCTGGACCTTCGATCCAGGTATCATCAAATATGAGTGTGCGAAGAAGACATACTGAAAATCGTCTTTCGAACACACAATGACCATTACGAATTTTTGGTAATGCCCTTTGATCTCACCAATGCTCCCTCCACCTTCCAAAGCCTTATGAATGATATTTTCCAGAATTATCTTCATAAGTTTGTTCTGATTTTCTTCGACGATATCCTTATTTACAACCCTTCTCTTGAAAGTCATTTTCAGCACTTATGACTTGTTTTAATGATTTTGCGAGAACATATTCTTTTTGTCAAAAATTCAAAGTGTAGCTTTCTTCAACAGAAGGTGAAATATCTTAGGCATATCATATCAGAGAAAGGTGTGATGGTGGACCCCTCCAAAATTGAAGCAATGCAGAATTGGCTGACCTAGAGGAACATAAAATCGCTATGCGACTTTCTCGGTTTAACAGGCTACTACTGTAAGTTCATGAAAAACTATGGACAAATCAGTGCACCCCTTACTTCCTTGCTGAAAAAAGATGCTTTTGTTGAATCTCATATTTTGATGATGAAACCAATTGATATGTGTCTATGTTTTAATCTACGTTTTAAGTGACGTAGGATGCTTCGATCAGGATAAGACAATTAAAGCAGAAAAAATCATGTTGGGCTAGAGGAACATATCAAAAGATTGGACGTCGGGCCGGTGGATCAGTCGACGTATCGATAGAAGGCTTCGGGCCGTGGATTCAGGCATCGGGCCAAGAAAAGCAGATATTGCACTAAGGATATCGGAGTTACGAAGTCAACTGGCCGATTAGGCAATAGGCCGCAAGAGAGGACGATATGCCGAAGAATCGAACGAAGCATCGAGGGACCAATGATATGTCGAACAACTTGATTAATGCTTAATATCAATTATCTAGATCGAAGTATGTTTTACATGTGCAGGATTAACTATGATAGCAAGGCATAAAGCAAAATGAAGTCTCGGAGTCAAGATCGAGATCACGTTGGGAGTTCGAGAGTTCGTCGGAAGTCCAGATGCGTTCGTCGAAGGTTCTAGCGGAACCAGCCGAGAAGTCTCAGAGCTTGCCAGAGAAGCTTATCGGAACTCGCTAAAAAGATTGTCGTGAAGTCCAGGAGCTTACCAGGAGTCCGCTGGAACATTGCCGAGAGATCGTCGGAAGTTCGCCGGAAGCTCACCGGAAGAATAGATGTAGGGACCTGTTTAGCTTAGCAAATGTCTTAGGATTTCGTAGTTAGCACATAATTGGGCTTAGATTTAGGCCAACCCAATTAGGGGCTAGCTTGGCTCATGTAAGGACTGTATTGAGCCCAATAAGAGGCCCAAATAGTGTCCCAAGAAGTCTCACCGTCGTGACACAGTCTTCGAGACTATGTCAAGCGGTGGTACCGCCAGTCTGGGCGGTTGTACTACCCCTGGCAGGGTGCCAAGCGGTGGTACCACCAGTCTGGGTGGTGGTACTGCCCAGCACTGCCCCCCAAGCGGTAGTACCGCTAGACCTGGGCAGTGGTACCACCCAGGGCAATGTCAGCCAGATTGACACTAGGCGGTGGTACTGCCCAGCGCAGGTAGTGGAACTGCCCGTGCCCGAGGAACCCAGGATGGGAAAGTTTTAGGCTCCAAGTTTGAATCAACTTGAAGCCTATAAATACCCCTATCATCCCTAGTTAAAGCATACAAGCACAGAGAGTTTAAAAGTGAAGAAACACTATAGAAATCACTTGAGAGATCTCTCCTCTAGCTTTAAACTTAGAATTCTGTTTAGAGAGGAGAGTGAGTGCTTGTAAGGGTTATCTCCTAAACCCGGTAAAAGGAGAAGAGGGGTGTAAGAAGGAGTTGGTCTTCGCCTATTGAAGGAAGACCTCTAGTGGACGCTAGTGACCTTATCGGAGGAGGAAGCCGAAAGTAGATGTAGGTCACATTGACCGAACTACTCTAAAAATCTAGTTTACGTTTATGTCTTGAGCAATTTATCTTTACTGCAAACCTCTTTAATTATTTACTGCATTCAAGCTATCTTTACGCTCCTACTTCGCTTTCAAAGTTAAGCATTTTCGAGTTCGGTTTTCAACGTACGAAAAGATTTTTCGAAATTGACATTTTTATCCGCTGCACTAATTCACCCCCCCCTCTAAGTGCTGACTCTTGATCCTAACAATTGGTATCAGAGCCATGGTTTTCTATTTTGGTTTTGTTGAATCTCGGATTTTGATGATGAAGTGAATTGTGATTTGTTATCTAATCCATATGTTGAGATAAGTGTGCAGAATTAACTACGATGGCAGTAAGACATGCAGCAGGAGTTGCGTCGGAGTCAAGACCATGATCACGTTGGGGGTTCGAGAGTTTGACGGAAGTTCGGACGGTCGTCAGAGGTTCTGTAGGAATCCGAGAAGTCTAGGAGCTTGCCAAAGAAGCTCGTCGAAACTTGCCAAGTGGATCATCGTAAGTCTAGGAGTTTACCGGAAGTCCGCCGGAGCATCGTCGAAGGTTCGTCGGATGTTCACCAGAAGTTCGCCGGAAGAAGCGATTGACGCACTAGAGCAAGTTGCAGTAAATGTCTTAAGAAATATCGTAGTTAACATGTAGATTAAGTTAGGAATGAGAGGTGATCCCATTAACTTAATTTGGGAAAAATTAGGCCCTTGATAGACCCAAATTGGGCCGAATGGATCAGCCCATTTGGACCCATATTTCCTAGCCGGCGGTGGCACCGCTTGGGTCGGTGGTGGCACCGCTTGGGTCGGTGGTGGCACCGCCCAAGAGCTCAGTCCTAGGAAAGCTGGGCAGTGCAACTGCACAGGTGAGGCGGTGGCACCACTTGGGCTCAGTCTCCGAGCAAGACTGGGCGGTGGAACTGCCCCAGTCAAGTGGTGGCATCGCCAGAGCTCGGTCTCCGAGCTCTATCAGGTGGTCGTACCGCCCAGTCTAGTGGTAGTACCGCCAGGACCCCGAAAATCCAAGAGATGACATTTTTAAGCTCTAAATTCAAACTAGTTTGGGGCCTATGTATACCCCATACTTTCCTGCATGAAAGGGCACCGAAAATCCAATCTTACTCTGTGATTTTTAGAGCTCAAAAGTGTTGTATAAGCCAAAAGTTCTCCTCCCTCTTTTCTTCCAAGTTTTGATCTTTCAAGAGAGGAGAGAAAATTTTGTAAGGGTTGTCTCCTAAGCTCGTCAAAAGGATTGAAACTGTAAAAGGGTGGTTGGCCTTCGCCTATTGAAGGAAGGCCTCTAGTGGACATCGGTGACCTCGTCGGAGAAGGAAGCCAAAAGTGAATGTAGGTCAAGATTGACCGAACCACTCTAAAATTGCGATGCTCTCTGGTTTACATTTATTCTTGCTATTTATCTTAACTGCAAATTGCCTCCATATGTGCTTTACTTCCTCATTACTTTTGCTGCACTCTTTTATGAACTCACTTTCAAGTTAAGTTTTCGAAAATGGTTTTACGTCGGAAATAATTTTATCGTACGAATGTAGTTTTAATCGTCAAAAGTTTTTCGCTGCACTAATTCACCCCCCCCCCCCCACCCCTCTTAGTGCTCTTGATCCTAACAATTGGTATCAGAGCGAGGTTAACCCTCAAATGTATTAAAACCCAAGAGAGATAACATATGCTAGAAACCAAGAGGGCCACTCTATGACACGTCCACCCATGTTCAATGGGACGGGCTACACCTATTAGAAGACCCGAATGAGGATCTTCCTTATTTCAATGGATTTTGAACTTTGGAATCTTGTCGAAAATGGATTTTTAAAGTCTTCTCTTCCAATGATCGATTGGAATGAATTGGAGAAGAAGACTTTCGCTCTTAATGCAAAGGCTATGAATGCCTTATTTTATGCGCTTGATAAAAATGTGTTCAATCGTGTTTCGGTTTGTAAAATTGCGTTTGATATTTGGCATACACTCGAAGTGACTCACAAAGGCACAAGTAGAGTGAAAGAGTCAAAAATCAATCTTTTGATACATTCTTTTGAACTTTTCCGAATGAAACCAAGCGAGACTTTTGGCGACATGTATACCCGTTTCACGGATGTCATCAATGGTCTAAAAGGACTCGACAAAAGTTTTTCGAATTTTGAGCTCGTAAATAAGATTCTAAGATCCCTTCCTAAGAGTTGGGATCTTAAAGTCATTGCTATTTAAGAGGCTAAAGATTTAAACAACTTCCATCTTGAAGAACTAATCGGGTCATTAATGACCTATGAAATGACTTACAAGGCTCATGAAGAGCAATAAGATATTCTTCCAAAGAACAGGAAGGATATGACACTTAGAACTTTAGATGACCACTTGAGAGAAAACTCAAGTAATGAGGACTATGATGATGACTTGGCACTTCTAATAAGGAAATTCAAAAAATTCATTAAGAGAAACAAGATTAAAAATGATAAAAAAAATAAATTTGAACCCAAAAAGGACCAAGTTATTTGCTACGAGTGCAAAAAGCCGGGACACTACAAAAGTGATTTGTCCCCAAGCCAAGAAGAGAACATCAAAGAAGAAGACGCTTAAAGCAACGTGGGATGACTCAAGTGCGTCCGAAAAAGTGGAGTCCAACACCAAGCAAGTTGCTCATTATGCTCTAATGTCCATATGAGAGGAGGTAACAAATTTAATTGATGCAGATTTATCATTTGATGAATTATTAAATGCCTTCCATGACTTATTTGATGAATGCAAAATAATTAGTAGAAAATATAAATTGTTAAAAAAAGAGCATGATAGTCTTATTAGCGATAAATAAAAACTGAATATCATGATAGTTTAGCTCCATGTATAAAATGCCATAATCTAGAAACTCTCCAAAAGGAGAAGTTGCTACTTAAGAACATCTTGAAGAAATTCGAAGTTGGTAGCAAGTCTTTGAATATGATCCTTACAAATAAGGGTCACGTTCCTAAAAGAAGTGGAATCGGATTTGTGAGAAGTCCTCACCAAAATCCAACCACCTTCCTAAAAGGCCCTATCTTAAATGTTTGACATCAAAGCAAATGCAACTTTTGTTGCAAACATGGACATAAAACGTATCATTGTCTATTCAAGAAAATTAGTCCGAACAAACTGATTTGGGTTCCTAAAGGAACCATGAAAAACTCTATGTAACATAATAAACAATGTAGATCAATTTTTGAGGCACCCAAAAGTAAATGGGTACCTAAAAATTATCTTTTCTTGTAGAGACATACACCATCACAAGCTAGGAGCAAGAGATGGTACCTTGATAGTAAATGCTCAAAGCATATAACCGGATATCCATCTCAATTCTCTAAGCTCACTAGCATAGACGAAGGCTATGTCACCTTCGGAAATAACAACAAGAGTAAAATCATTGGCAAAGGAACCATAGGTAACAAATCCAACTTCTTTATTGAAGATGTTTTGTTAGTCGATGGTTTAAAACATAACCTCTTGAGCATTAGTCAATTATGTGATAAAGGATATATCGTTAAATTCGAATCTAATGCTTGCATCATTGAAAAATCACACAAAAACACATCTATGATTGTATTAAAACAGAATAACGTATACACCATTGATATCAATGATCTTTGCAATGAAATATGTTTCTCGATTTTGAATGAGGATGCTTGGCTTTGACATAGGAGATTAGGTCATGCTAGCATGAAACTAATCACTCAAATATCATCCAAAGAACTTGTACGAGGAATTTCACATATCAAGTTCATCAAAGATAATGTGTGTAATGCTTGTCAATTAGGAAAGCAAATTAAGGGTAGTTTCAAATCTAAGAATCAAATAAGCACCTCTAGGCCCTTACAATTGATCCATATGGACTTCTTCGGACCAATCTCTACATCAAGCCTAGGAGGTAGCAAATACGCCTTCATCATTGTAGATAACTATAGTAGATACATATGGACTTATTTCTTGAAATACAAAAATGAATGCTTTAGATATTTCACCAAGTTTTGTAAACTTGTTCAAAATAAAAAGGGTTTTATGATTTCATCAATTCGAAGTGATCACAGTGATGAATTTCAAAACTGTAATTTCCAAGAATTTTGTGAATCTAATGGATACAACCACAACTTCTCTACTGCAAGAAATCCTCAACAAAATGGAGTAGTAGAAAGAAAGAAAAGAAATTTATAAGAAATGACAAGAACCATGCTGAATGAACATAGCCTACCCAAATATTTTTGGGCCGAAGCCATAAACACTGCATACTATATTTTAAATAGAGTTCTAATAAGACCCTTACTCACCAAAACTCCCCATGAGTTGTGGAACAATAAAAAACCCAATGTTTCATATTTTAAAGTTTTTAGGTGTAAGTGTTTTATCTTGAATGAAAATGATGCCTTAGAAAATTTGATGCTAAATCCGATGAAGGAATTTTTCTTGGTTATTCTTCGGTTTCTAATGCTTTTCATATCTTCAATAAAAGAACTTTAATTATAGAAGAATTTATTCACGTTGTTTTCAATGAGATTTCTGAAATCAAGAAAAATGATTTTAATGATTATGTTAATTTTGATTCCTTGAATTTAAATGAAACCCCTTCTCCAACTAGCAACTTATGCATCCACTTCCGAAACATCCTTACCCAAGGATTGGAAGTATGTAGATGCTCATCCTAAGGAGCTAATTCTAGGAGACATATCTAAGGGGGTTTAAACACATTTTTCTCTTAAAAATTATTGTGCCAATGTCGCTTTTCTCTCCCAAATTAAACCTAAATGTATTAATGAAGCCATGAAAGATGATTCATGGATTATCGCAATGCAAGATGAGTTGAATCAATTTGAGAGAAATGAGGTGTGGAAGCTTGTTCCTAGGCCAAATGACCATTTAGTTATTGGTACTAAATGGGTCTTTAGAAACAAGTAAGATGAATATAGTATCGTGGTTAGAAACAAGGCTAGATTAATGGCCAAAGATTTCAACCAATAAGAAGGTATCGATTATGAAGAAACCTTCGCTCCTATGGCTAGATTAGAAGTCATAAGGATGCTCCTTGCCTATGCTAGTAATAATAATTTTAAGTTGTTTCAAATAGATGTTAAAAGCACTTTTCTTAATGGCTTTATTTCTGAAGAAGTTTATGTTGAACAACCTCCCAGATTTGAAAATAATAGCTTTCCTAATCATGTATTTAAATTAACTAAAGCTCTCTATGGTTTAAAACAAGCCCCAAGGGCTTGGTATGAGAGACTTAGTTTTTTTCTTATTGAAAATAATTTCACAAAAAGTAAGGTCGATACTACATTGTTTATCAAGAAGTTTGAAAATAATTTTCTCATTGTTCAGATTTATGTTGATGATATTATATTTGGTTCTACGAATGAATCTCTTTGTGAATCTTTTGCTAAAACCATGAGTCTCAAATTTGAAATGAGTTTGATGAGAGAATTAACCTTTTTCTTAGGCTTACAAATTAAGCAACTAAGCAATGGCATCTTCATTAGTCAAACTAAATATGCTTTAGATCTACTGAAAAGATTTAATATGGATAGCTCAAAAGCTATTAACACTCCTATGAGCACCTCCACTAAGTTAGAAGTTGATGAAAGTGGATAAAGCTTCGATCAAAAAACTTATAAGGGTATGATAGGAAGTTTATTTTACCTTACTACAACTATACCAAATATCATATCATGTGCTAGGTTTCAATCGAACCCTAAGATATCTCATCTCAAAGCGGTTAAAAGAATACTTAGATATCTTAAAGGTACCACAAATCTAGGATTATGATATCCAAAAATCGAGAATTTTGAGTTAATTGCTTATGCTGATGCGGATTTTGCTGAGTGTAGACTAGATAGAAAAAGAACATCAGGAACATGTCAATTTTTGGGACATTCCCTTGTTTCCTGGTCATCTAAGAAACAAAACTCAATTACGCTGTCAACAACCGAAGCTGAGTATATTGCAACCAATGCATGCTGTGCACAAGTTGTATGGATGAAAAACACCTTAGAAGATTATAAAGTCCATCTTAAAAACATTCCCATTAAATGTGATAACACAAGTGCAATATGTTTAACAAAGAATCTCATTCAACACTCAAGAACAAAGCATATTGATATTAGATATCACTTTATACAAGATCATATCACTAATCATAATGTAATCATAGAGTTTATTGATACAAAGCATCAACAAGCTGATATTTTTATAAAAACTCGGAGTGAAGAATAATTTGATTTCATTAGAAGAGAATTAGGAATGTTAATGTGTCCGAATGCATGAACTTGTTAAGATTATTTTTCAAACTTTCTTGATTTAATAATCAAATCACTTAATTGCCATGATGATTTTACACAATTACATGCCTTAATTACATGTTGGAAATTATGTGTTTTGGATACAAAAATTTTCATGATAATAAGCATGTTTTATCTTCATAATTGAATTTAAAAATCTATAGCAAAACCTCGTCCGAATGCATGAAAGTTTTAAATTTCATTTTTGGATCTTCTTGATCCTAACAATCGAATTTTCTTGATACATTATTCTCTTCTGGACTTAATAAACATTTGTCATATCGAGTTTGATTAATATTATTGATTTTTGACATATGGAATCAACTAGCAAATGCATTTCTCACATACGTATCATGTGAAAAATATCTTTCGAGAAATGGATTTGATGATTCCTTCTTATATATTTTGAGAAATAATTTTATGTGCAAGGATTTGATTCACACACATATCTTGATCCTTCATGCAAAAAGATAATAATTAATTTTAACTTCATTCGAGTAAGCTCACAAATGACTTTCCTCCTTCATGAAAAAAAGATAATAATAAATAAAGAGGAAGAAGTAATGAAAGTTATCTCCATGTCATGTTTTCCTTGAGATGTTTGTATAATTGGTATCCTATCACTCATTATTGAAAAATGACATAAACCTAGTTAAAATTTGTTATATCATTCTCCTTTTTGTTGATGACAAAAGGGGAGAAATATATGAATTGATACTATGAGTGCCATATTTGAATGAGAAATATATGAATTGATATTATGATTGCCATATTTGAATTTAATGCTATATGAATTGATGCTATGAGTGTCATATTTGAATATGAATTATGTTAAGATATCAAAAGCTTACATCGAAATATATGATAAATTTTGTATCTCATGATGAAAAATTATTTTGACATTCATGACTTGATTTTTTTTATCTATGTTATTTACCTTTGTCATGGTTTAGAAATTGAAGTAAAGGGAAAAAGAGATACAAAATTGTATTCTTCCCTTCTTTTTGACAATGACAAAGGGGGAGATAGCTAGCTTGCATACTTCAAGAAGAAGCAAAAAGCTTGTTCATCTCAAAAAGATGCAAAAATCTTGCCAACTTTTATATGTGTAAAATTTGCTAGCTCACAAATTGTAAGGAGAAAAACTTGCTTGCTAGCACATCTAAAAAGAAGATGCAAACGTACTTCATGTAGCTTGCTTCATGTAAAACATTGTATCTTGCTAGCTTGTTATCTTGCATTATTTTTCAAAAACTTGCTAGCCTTCATACTTCAGGAGAAGTAACACTTATCAAATTGCTAGCTTGTATAAAATAATGTAAAATTTTGCTAGCTTGCACTTTGCAAAGGAAGCAAAAATGACACTTCTCAAAAGAGAAGAAAGAGCTTGCTATCTTGAACATTACCAAAAAATTGATAAATTGCCTATCTTAAGAAGCAAAAATGCAAACTTACATAATTTGCAATCTTGCACATCTTTAAAAATAATGATGATTTAGTGATTATGTATGTTATAAAGTGATAAAAATTTACTAGCTTGCATGATAGAACACTTGCTAAATTTTCTAGCTTACAAATTGCATGATGTTAAATGCAATGTTAGACATTATATCTCAAACATTTGATAGTAACACTTCTCCTTTTTGTTATTGATAAAGGGGGAGAAATATGATGTTATGCATAAGTTTATGATAACATGTTGCTTGGATTTTTTAATCCAAGAGTTCTATCAATATGACATATTGATAGGGGGAGTTTGGTTAAACTCCGAGAGTTAAATTTAACTCCGTCATCAATTGGTTATCATTATTAAAAAGGGAGAGATTGTTGAATCTCGGATTTTGATGATGAAACCAATTAATAGTATTTATGATTTGATCTGCGTTTTAAGTGACGCAGGATGCTTCGATCAGGGAGAGACATTTAAAGCAAGAAGAATCATGTTAGGTTGGAGAAACATGTCAGAAGATTGGACGTCGCGCTAGAAGATCGGTCGACATATCGATAGAAGGCTTTGGGCCATGGATTTAGGCATCGAGCTAAGAAGAGTAGATATTGTGCCAAGGATATCGGAGTTACGGAGGTCAACTGACCGATTGGACAATAGGCCGTAAGAGAAGACGATGCGCCGAAGAATCAAATGAAGCGTCGATGGACCAATGACATACCAGACAACATGATTCATGCTTAGTATTAATTGTCTAGATCAAAGTATATTTTTACATATACAGGATTAACTATGATAGCAAGGCATAAAGCAAAACAAAATCCCAGAGTCAAGAACGTGATTTCATTGGGAGTTCGAGAGTTCGTCGGAAGTCCAAACATTCGTCAGAAATTCTATCGGAATTGATCGAGAAGTCCCGAAGCTTACCAAAGAAGCTCATAGGAACTCACTAAGAAGATCATCATAAAGTCTAGGAGCTTGCTGGGAGTCCGTTGGAACATTGCCGAGAGATCATCGAAAGTTCGCCAGAAGATCACTAGAAGCTCGCCGGAAGAAACCTAGACTTACGGACTTTATTTAACTTAGTAAATGTCTTAAAATTTATAGTTAGCATATAATAAGGATTATAATTGGGCCAACCCAATTAGGGGACTGTTGGGCCAAGTTTGGGCTATGTTGGACCAAGAGAAAGGCCCAAACAGTGACCAAATAGGTGAAACTATCATGGCACAGTCTCCGAGACTGTGTCAAGTGGTGGTACCACCCAGATAGTCTCCGAGACTATCTGGGCAATGGTACCGCCCAATGTCAGGGTGCAGGCAGTGGTACCACCCAGTGCAGGTGGTGGTACTGCCCATACCCTGAAATTTCGGGGGTTTGAATTTTGGGCTCTAAATTTGAATCCATTTGGGGCCTATAAATAGCCCAGCTATTTCTGCATAGATTAGCAAGAAATATTGAGTAAAACCCTATGATTCTAAAGTTGTAAACTTTAGAAAGTTGAGTTCTCTCCTCCCATAGGTTAGAGAGAGTTCTAAGGGAGATGTGAGAGGGATACCTTGTAAAAGAGGGTTGTAAAAGGTTATCTCCTAAACCTATGAAAAGGAGAAGAGGGGTGTAAAAGGGAGGTTGGTCTTTGCCCATTGAAAGAAGACCGATAGTGGATGCCGATGGCCTCGACGGAAGAGGAATCAGTGAAGTGGTTGTAGGTCACGACGACCGAAACACTATAAAAATCTGGTTTGCGTTTCTCTTATGCAATTTACTTTACTGCAAACTAATTTACTTGCTTTACATCTACTACACTCTTTCGTATGCTTTCAAAGTTAATACCTTTATGAAATAGTTTTTCATCGAAAACGGATTTAATCGCAATGAAGTTTTTAACCGACGTAATTTTTACCGCTGCACTAATTCACCCCCCCCCCTCTTAGTGCCGACTCTTTTCCTAACAATTGGTATCAGAGCCTTGTATATCTCATTTGGTTTAACACCCAAGAGAGATGGCTCTTTTCGACTTTCAAGAGGGTCACTCTCTCATTCGCCTTCCTTGTTCAATGAGACAAACTGCATATATTAGAACACTCGAATGAGAGTTTTCTTACTTTTGTTGGATTTGAATTTATAAAATATTATCGAAAGCGGTTTTTGAATGTCTTCTCTTCCAATAAACTATTAGAATGATTTGGAGAAGAAGACTTTTTCCTTAAATGCTAGAGCTATGAATTCTCTATTTTGTGCTTTGGATAAAACTGAGTTTAATTGGGTTTCTACTTGTGAAATGACTTTCAAAATATGGCACACTCTCGAAATCACACATAAAGGCATAAGTAGAGTAAAAGATTCCAAAGTCAGTTTTTTAATACATGATTTTGAACTATTTCATATGAAACCAAATGAAACCATTGGAGACATGTACACCCGTTTTACGGATGTCGTCAATGGTTTAAAAGCATTTGGTAGAAGTTTTTTAGATTTTAAACTCATTAACAAGATTTTACGATCGTTTTCTAAAAATTGGGATTCGAAAATAATGGCAATACAAGAATCAAAGAACTTAAACCATTTTCCAATTGAAGAACTTATAGGGTCTTTGATGACCTACGAAATAACGTGCAATGTACGTAAAGAACTTAAGAACTACCTTCCAAAGAATAGAAAGGATTTCGGACTTAGAACAATTGAAGACCACTCGAGCATAAGCTCTAGTGATGGTGAACTTGAATTCCTCATAAAATTTTTAAAACAAGAATCAAAAATTAAAAATAAACTTAAAAAGAAGAAGAATGTGAATTTGGACAAATTGAGCTCATCCGAAGACAAGAAGAAAATCAACAAAGGCAAGGTGGCAAACTACACCTTAACTGCATTCGACAATGAGGTAAACAACTCAAACGAAACTCCTTTAATTTATTTTGAAATTACATAATACTTTTCATGAGTTATTCTTAAATTAGTTTAGAAATTTTTTTTTAATTGCATGTTTAATGAAAATGTAAAAATAAAATTGGATCATGCTTACCTTTCTAGTGATTTTAGAAGTAATCATGAAAATTACATATTTTATGATAAACAAACAAAATGATTTTGATTAAAAATACCTTATGAAATCATGTTTGATGTTTTAATAATGCAATAGAATGTTAGATATAAATATAATGCTTGTACACCTAACAAGATGAATCATATTGTTTCTTGATTTTGATTGAAGATGCTCTATGATTAATGAAATCATGTTTGATTTGAAGTAATGATTTGATTTCATGCTTAATAAGTTTATGTTTTGAATTTATGCATGATGATTCTTGAAATTTATGGATTATCAATTTTTACGATAATGAACATGGCCTTTTTGATTTTAAATTATGATGTATGTTTTCATTCGAAAAAAAAAATGATCATGCTTATATGAAATCAATCACTTAAAATTAAACATATAAAAATAAAAATATATCTTAATGAAAATATAATAATGACTTGAAAGCATGCTTAACGAGTTTATATTTCAAACTTATGCATGATAATTTTTATGATCTTTTGAAAGTTCTTTTCTGGTGTTAATGAATGATGCATGGATTTGAAAGAAAAGAATATGCATGTATGAAATCAATCAATAAGTTGAAACAAAAGGAGGAAAGCATTTTTTGAAAATTTTTTTTCTTTATCTTATCGATTTTTCACTAACAGATCAATAAAATTATTTATGTCATTTTGAATCTCTTGAAAGAAATGTTGAGATTTTGATTATTTTGGCGATCTGAATTTGCATAAGTTTTATTAAAATCATGATTTTGGTTTATTGGAATTACTTGAGATATTTTTTTAATCAAGATCTCTTCTTTGTACTCCTATGATTTTTCTTGGTATTTTACTAAAGAGGAGATTTTTCTATATGAATCATAAGATTTCTTTTGTATGAATTGAAATCTTTTTCTCCTACATTTCCTTTTGTGATTTACAAAAGAGAATATCTTTTTCAAAATTCATGACTTAAAATTTCATTTGAATATCCTTTTCGAAATTCATGACTTAAAATTTTATTTGAATATCTTTTATTATTTGATCTCCTAAGATTTCTCTTTGAATATTTAAGATGAGATTTGTCAAAATGAATCATGTCTTTTAGAATTCACATGATGTCATCCTTCATGATATGATTTTTTGGCTTTGTATAATTCCTTGTATTCTTGTATCTCATCACCTAATTCTTCTTGATATTCTTCATGTGATGATATGAATGCATGAAATACTCATGATATTGTTTTGATACTCTAAAATAATATAAATTTACTAGCTTATGAGTATCATGTATGATATGATGATTGATTTAATTTTTGTATCATGCATAGAGTAAGGATGATATGTAAAGTTTTAAAATTGTGCATGTTGTAAATTGAAACTATAATGATGAACAAGAATATTAAAATAATGATTGAAACATTGATGTAATTATGAATGATGATTTGATATTATGCATGCAATACTTCAACTTATGATAATGATGCATGCAATGATAAAATATTCATGATGAAAAATTGTTTTGACATTCATGACTTGATTTTTCATCTATGTTATTTACCTTTGTCATAGTTTAGAAATTGATGAAAAGGGAAAAAGAGATACAAAATTGTATTCTTCTCTTCTTTTTGACAATGACAAAGGGGGAGATAGCTAGCTTGCATACTTCAAGAAGAGCAAAAAGCTTGCTAATCTCAAAAAGATACAAAAATCTTACCAATATTTATATGTGTAAAATTTGCTAGCTCACAAATTGTAAGGAGAAAAACTTGCTTGCTAGCACATCTAAAAAGAAGATGATCTTGAATATCACCAAAAAATTGATAGATTGCCTATCTTAAGAAGCAAAAATGCAAACTTGCATAATTTGCAATCTTGCACATCTTTAAAAATAATGATGATTTGGTGATTATGCATGTTATAAAGTGATGAAAAATTTACTAGCTTGCATGATGGAATACTTGCTAAATTTTTTAGCTTACAAATTGTATGATGATAAATGCAATGCTAGACATTATATCTCAAACACTTGATAGTGACACTTCTCCTTTTTGTTAATGATAAACGGGGAAAAATATGATATTATGCATAAGTTTATGATAATATGTTGCTTGGATTTTTTAATCCAAGAGTTCTATCAATATGACATATTGATAGGGGGAGTTTAGTTAAACTCCGGGAGTTAAATTTAACTCCGTCATCAATTGATTATCATTATTAAAAAGGGAGAGATTGTTGAATCTCGGATTTTGATGATGAAACCAATTGATAGTATTTATGATTTGATCTGCGTTTTAAGTGACATAGGATGGTTCGATCAGGGAGAGACATTTAAAGCAGGAAGAATCATGTTGGGCTGGAGAAACATGTCAGAAGATTGGACGTCGCGCTAGAGGATCGGTCGACATATCGATAGAAGGCTTCAGGCCATGGATTTAGGCATCGAGCCAAGAAGAGTGGATATTGCACCAAGAATATTGGAGTTGCAGAGGTCAACTGACCGATTGGACAATAGGCCGCAAGAGAGGACGATGCGTCGAAGAATCGAATGAAGTGTCGATGGACCAATGACATGTCGGACAGCATGATTCATGCTTAGTATTAATTGTCTAGATCAAAGTATGTTTTTACATGTGCAAGATTAACTACGATAGCAAGGCATAAAGCAAAATGAAGTCCCGGAGTCAAGAACGTGATTTCATTGGGAGTTCGAGAGTTCGTCAGAAGTCCAGATGTTCGTCAGAAATTCTGTCGGAATTGACCGAGAAGTCCTAGAGCTTGCCAAAGAAGCTCATAGGAACTCGCTAAGAAGATCATCATAAAGTCCAGGAGCTTGCTGGGAGTCCGCTGGAACATTGCCGAGAGATCATCAGAAGTTCGCCGGTAGATCACCGGAAGCTCATCGGAAGAAACCTAGACTTACAGACTTTATTTAGCTTAATAAATGTCTTAAAATTATAGTTAGTACATAATAGGGATTAGAATTGGTCCAACCCAATTAGGGGATAGTTGGGCCAAGAGAAAGGTCGAAACAGTGACTAAACAGGTGAAACTATCGTGGCACAAGCGGTGGTACCACCCAGACAGTCTCTGAGATCGTCTAGGTGGTGGTACCACCCTGTGTCAGGCTGCAGGCGGTGGTACCGTCCAGTGCAGGTGGTGGTACTGCCCATACCCTAAAATTTCGGGGGTTTGAATTTTGGGCTCCAAATTTGAATCCATTTGGGGCTTATAAATACATCCACTATACTTATTATGACTCGGGCCTGATAGGCTAATTGACCTATCAACTTTGTTTGGTCTAAACCACTGACCAAAATGCTTAAGCTGAAGTTGATAGTAGTACACTCATCAGACTCTTATAAGTCAATCTTAATCCTGCCCACTTTCGATGTGGGACTAATCAGGGGTGTTACATTTTAGTCTAAACCACTGACCAAAATGCTTAAGCTGAAGTTGATAGTAATAACTGGGACTAATGGGATGTTACAATCACCCCGGACGTCAAGCTCAAACATAACCCAGATGAAACCCTAGCATAGTGAGGCGTAGCCCAGTGGTGGCTCCACGCCGTGACGAGTCCTCTGACTCCGTCTACAGGTAGCCCTTTCCAACTCGAGCCCCCCTCACCATGCCCAAATGCTTGGTCGGCTCTGATACCAAATATCATGACCCGAGCCGATGGGCTAACTGGCCTATCAACTTCATTTTGGTCCTTCAACCACGGACCAAAATGCTTAAGCGGGAGTTAACGTAGTACACTCATCAGGCCTATATAAGCTAATCATACACATTGCCCACTTCCGATGTGGGACTAATGGGATGTTACAATACTCTTCCATACGCTTTCAAAGTTAATACCTTTACGGAACGATTTTTCGTCGGAAACGGATTTAATCGCAACCAAGTTTTGAACCGACGTAATTTTTACCACTGCACTAATTCACCGCACCCCCCCCCCCCCCCCCTTCCTCTTAGTGCTGACTCTTTTCCTAACAAATCATACGTGAATCAAGAAAAATATTTCATATAAAATACATCTCAAGTCGTAAACATCAATAAATGATTCAATTAGATATATCATCTCATTATTAAAATGAATCATATGAAAAGAAATCCAAAATCATCATCAAAATCACTTTTCAAAAAATTCAATGAATGCA